>NC_090321.1:231966183-232270692 GCF_040869045.1 Eurosta solidaginis | reverse complement strand
ATCTAGACCGAACTTCTCTCCCAAATTGCGCCGTGCTCTTATTTTCCTTACAAATTGAGGGGACAAGAATTGCATATTTCATGCCGGTTTCTAACGGCATCTGCAAGGCAGATGAATTTAAACTGGGAAGCTTTCATGGCAGAAATACACTCGGCGTGCTTGTGAAACTACTGCCGAGGGGCGACCGCGTTCGGAAAAACTTTTTTTAAAAGACATAGATCGATTAAAAATCTTTAAAAATCATCTAAAGTTCGTGACTATAGGGTCCATTATTATGTACATATCTACTTTGAATTTATGTACTTTCAATTTATAATATTAATTTATCATGTATACTTTTGTTCATGAAAATTTTTTTATTCAAAATATTTTTTTTGATTCATTATAAAAATTGAACTTCTTAATAAACAATAAAATTTTAATTTGTATTAATAACAAGTAAGGAAGGCTAAGTTCGGGTGTAACCGAACATTACATACTCAGTTGAGAGCTATGGAGACAAAATAAGGGAAATTCACCATGTAGGAAAAAGAACCTAGGGTAACCCTGGAATGTGTTTGTATGACATGTGTATCAAATGGAAGATATTAAAGAGTATTTTAAGAGGGAGTGGGCCATAGTTCTATAGATGGATGCCATTTAGGGATATCGCCATAAAGGTGGACCAGGGCTGACTCTAGAATTTGTTTGTACGATATGGGTATCAAATGAAAGGTGTTAATGAGTATTTTAAAAGGGCGTGGGCCTTAGTTCTATAGGTGGACGCCTTTTGGAGATATCGCCATAAAGGTGAACCAGGGGTGACTCTAGAATATGTTTGTACGATATGGGTATCAAATTAAAGGTATTAATGAGGGTTTTAAAAGGGAGTGGCCCTTAGTTGTATATGTGAAGGCGTTTTCGAGATATCGACGAAAATGTGGACCAGGGTGACCCAGAACATCATCTGTCGGGTACCGCTAATTTATTTATATATGTAATACCACGAACAGTATTCCTTCCAAGATTCCAAGGGCTTTTGTTTTCGCCCTGCAAAACTTTTTCATTTTCTTCTACTTAATATTGTAGGTGTCACACCCATTTTACAAAGTTTTTTTCTAAAGTTATATTTTGCGTCAATAGACCAATACAATTACCATGTTTCATCCATTTTTTCGTATTTGGTATATTATTATGGCATTTTTTTTTTCATTTTTCGTAATTTTCGATATCGAAAAAGTGGGCGTGGTCATAGTCGGATTTCGGCCATTTTTTACACCAATACAAAGTGAGTTCAGATAAGTACGTGAACTGAGTTTAGTAAAGATATATCGATTTTTGCTCAAGTTATCGTGTTAACGGCCGAGCGGAAGGACAGACGGCCGACTGTGTATAAAAACTGGGCGTGGCTTCAACCGATTTCGCCCTTTTTCACAGAAAACAGTTATCGTCCTAGAATCTAAGCCTCTACCAAATTTCAAAAGGATTGGTAAATTTTTGTTCGACTTATGGCATTAAAAGTATCCTAGACAAATTAAATGAAAAAGGGTGGAGCCACGCCCATTTTGAAATTTTCTTTTATTTATATATTTTGGTGCACCATATCATTACTGGAGTTGAATGTTGACATAATTTACTTATATACTGTGAAGATATTAAATTTTTATTAACCATACATATAGTAATAGGAGTAACGTGCCTGCCAAATTTCATCATGATATCTTCAACGACTGCGAAATTACAGCTTGCAAAACTTCTAAATTACCTTCTTTTAAAAGTGGGCGGTGCCACGCCCATTGTCCAAAATTTTACTAGTTTTCTATTCCGCGTCATAAGTTAAACTCACCTACCTAGTTTCATCGCTTAATCCGTATTTGGTAATGAATTATCGCACTTTTTCGATTTTTCGAAATATTCGATATCGAAAAAGTGGGCGTGGTTATAGTCCGATATCGTTCATTTTAAATAGCGATCTGGGATGAGTGCCCAGGAACCTGCGTACCAAATTTCATCAAGATACCTCAAAATTTACCCAAGTTATCGTGTTAACGGACGGACGGACGGACATGGCTCAATCGATTTTTTTTTTTTCGATACTGATGATTTTGATATATGGAAGTCTATATCTATCCCGATTCCTGTATATCTGTACAACCAACCGTTATCCAATCAAAGTTAATATACTCTGTGAGCTCTGCTCAACTGAGTATAAAAAATTACATTGGCAATCTATTTCAGTGACGTTCCTTTGAATAAATATATGTAAGAGCACACAGTTAGGTACATACATATATGTAACCCGGTCTATGAAAATGTAGGTTATGACTAAAAAAAAACAGCTGTTAACAGCTGTTTCTCGCATTTTCTTTTTTGAGTCATAAGCCACCTTTTAATAGACCGGGTCACATATAGGGTTCGGTTTCGTCCAAGAAAAAGTTTATTCACTTTTGATAAAACTTCCGAAGTACTCACTTGAACAGAGTATACTCTATACTTTTTACTGAGTATGAGTACTAGCATCGATACTTTGATCCGAGTATTTTATATGAGTACCGGTATCGATACTTTTTTTTAAGTTCTATCACTACGCGCGGGTCCCTGAGAAGTCTGCTTGCGTGTTTCAGATATTGGACCTCGCATGGGATATGCCTGTGATTATTCTGGATGAAAGGAGTTTTAAATATGTTAGTGTCCAGATGGGAGCTGAGTGAGAGTGGCTGAAGTCTCCAGAGAGGGATAAAGTTCTTACTCTGCAATGGACGGCGATTGAAATCTAATAACGGAATTTACGGACGGAAGGCTGCGAAGGAATAAAAAACACGGCGGCCGCGGTGGTGTAATGGTAACATGCTCTGCCTACCACACCGAAGGTCCTCGGTTCAACTCCGGGCAAAGTTACATCAAAAATTTAGAAACAGATTTTTTCAATTAGAAAAAAAATTTTAAGCGTTGTCACCCTTCGCCAGTTATTTGACAAACACTCCGAATGTATTTCTGCCATGAAAAGCTTCTCAGTGAAAATTTTGCTGATGCCGTTCGGAGTCGACATTAAACATATACGCCACTTTTGTATTAAAAATTCAAAAGTTATTCGTGGAAAATTTAAAGAGAAGCTCGGCCTAAATCTACACGAAAATAAACCGCGCTAAGTATTTTTTATGGAAGTCCTTGATGGTCTTACAGCAAAAATTGATGGTCTCGCTGTATTTCTCTTTATCAGGGCAACTCTGGGGACAAAATGTTGAAAGTCCCTGTTGTAATTCGCATCACGTTGAGACATTCTCTCACTGGAGTAAAGAGACAACACTTAAATTCTTGGCGGTGCAGTATTTCTTCCATCGCAAATGGATCCCTGGTAAGCTTAGGTTGAACTGGCCGATAAGTGGGGACTGAGTGCGGCGCCCATGGTGTTTGCTCAATTACCCAACTGAAAACCCCTATCAAACGCCAGAAATCATGTAACAAAACAACTTCGTCCCCTTGGCAGATATTAGAAGCTTTATATGACCTATGCTACTTGCTGCTTATGATAACTATGACACTGCTAATAGGTGGAGTATTAGCCTTGCGAGCCCAGGACAAGAGCACTATTCGTGCTCGATCGTTTCCTCCTGCAACCCGTCCTTCCTATACGTGCTATCACTCACGCGGCCTAATTTAAAAGCATGAGAATAGATCCCCTGGCTTTTGAATACAATTTTTTTAAAACATTTCGAACCTAAAGTGGGAAATCCTATTGGATAAGATATCTACATGCATATTGGAAAGCTTTGCTAGAAATTTGCTAAGGCGGCGCTATATGTACTTATATGATCTTATAAGCGTACGACTGCAAGTAAAAGTTGACTTAAAGCAATATGAAAGCAGCACAAAAGAGAAATGGGAGTAAAGAAAATTACGATTTATCCACTGGTAGTGGGTATAAACAAAACATAAAAACTTTCCAGTATAGACGTAGATATGTATGAATGTATGTTAGAGCGGGTCAAATTGTATGGATGGATTTTTTTTAATAAGAAGTATATCAAAAACGTAATCTACGGATGATTGTAAGAAAAATTGTTGAAGACACCATAGTTGTGAGTCCGATTTCGAAGTCGCGATTTTTGCAAAATATATATTTTCCAATATGGATGTAGGGTTTGGCCAAAAAATCTTCATAGCTTCTGATAGAATTATAGGAAAAATATCATATTGAGCTTACTTTAAAGGTATTTTACGTACATTTCAGAATCTGTATTAATATCTATAGGGTTTTTGTATTTTAGTAGAGATATCATGCTTAAATTATGAGAAATTATCCCAAAATGAACTTTTAACTACTATGTTATCATTTTTAACAAATTTCTTATAGAAACTTTTTTTTCTTTAAAGCTAAAATAAGTTCAGAACATTTCGTTTTCGTAGAAAAAAATTTTCAAAAAAAAAACCTATGTATGTATATTTTCAAGCAAGGCGAACCTATTCCAGGTGGTGGCAAAGCGAATTCAACCAATTCGCCGTGCAGAAAAGTGTCAAGTGAAAAGAAATTTTTTATTGATTTTGATTAACTGACGTATTGCTGTACAAGGCGTTGTATGGAAAATTATCAAGAAGAAGCAATCAGCTGTTGGGATAACAACAGCTGATACTGAATTCGCCTTTTTTTTTCAAGTAATAAGCAAAAAAAAAACACAATTTTTATAATTTTAAGGTAATTTATTTAAAAAATTATTTTTTTACTTAGAATTCACCATTTAAACGCATTTTTCAAAATAAAAGTAATGTTATGTCATTATTTTTTAAAATATTTTTTGCTCTCCATTCGTGGTTGTTTTTCACGACTTTCTGCTGTAACAGCCATAACACCTTCACGTTTTTTTTTCTGTAACACGTTTGGAAACAGATGTTAACAACTGTACATTCTCGATGGCTAACCAAAGCAAGCAGTCTACATACAACAACTAATACACCATCGGAAAATTTAAAAGTTCTAGCAGTTTATATTATTAGAATTTATGTGCCAATATACATATTTCAATGTAAAATACTATAATTCTGTTGTATACGTCAGTGTACTTTTATCAAAGTTTATTTATTGGAGACGATACCTACCACGTAATTTACTTAATATTGTAGATGGTGTAATCCAAAATAATTCATATTACGCTCATCTAAAAAACATTTTATTATCAATGTTATTTGATGATAGAAAAGCCATACGTGATAGAGCTATCAAAAAAATTGTATACTAACGAGAAAAAATACTTGATCCAAATAAACTCAAAGTTTACAAGAAATATTATATCAATATTAATGCTTACCTAATGCTTTAGATTATACTGATATGATTGATCTGAATGACGATAATTTACTATCTGAACCTGCATTCACAAGAAATATGCCATACAATCACTTGGTACAATTCTTAGATTATGATGAGCCAACACTAGATGATCCTTATATTCCAATGCATATACAAGGAACAGAAAGATATGTACATCTGTTTCCAAACGTGTTATAGGAAAAAACGTGAAGGTGTTATGGCTGTTACAGCAGAAAGTCGTGAAAAACAGCCACAAATGGCGAGCAAAAAATATTTTAAAAAATAATGACATAATATTACTTTTGTTTTGAAAAATACGTTAAAATGGTCAATTCTAAGTAAAAAAATATTTTTTTAAGTAAATTACATTAAAATTATAAAAATTGCGTTTTTATGCTTATTATGTACTTGAAAACATAGGTTTTTTTTTTTTTGAAAATTTTGTTCTACTAAAACGAATTCGAAACAAGTAAGGAAGGCTATGTTCGGGTGTAACCGAACATTACATACTCAGTTGAGAGCTATGGATACAAAATAAGGGAAAATCACCATGTAGGAAAATGAACCTAGGGTAACCCTGGAATGTGTTTGTATGACATATGTATCAAATTGAAGGTATTAAAGAGTATTTTAAGAGGGAGTGGGCCATAGTAGGTGGACGCCATTTAGGGATATCGCCATAAAGGTGGACCAGGGCTGACCCTAGAATTTGTTTGTACGATATTGGTATCAAATGAAAGGTGTTAATGAGTATTTTAAAAGGGAGTGGGCCTTAGTTCTTAAGGTGGACGCCTTTTCGAGATATGGCCATAAAGGTGGACCAGGGGTGACTCTAGAATTTGTTTGTACGATATGGGTATCAAATGAAAGGTGTTAATGAATATTTTAAAAGGGCGTGGGCCTTATTTCTATAGGTGGACGCCTTTTCGGGATATCGTTATAAAGGTGGACCAGGGTTGACTCTAGAATACGTTTGTACAATATGGGTATCAAACGAAAGGTGATAATGAGTATTTTAAAAGGGAGTGGGCCGTAGTTCTATAGGTGAACGCCTTTTCGGGATATTGCCATAAAGGTGGACCAGGGGTGACTGTATAATATATTTGTACGATATGGGTATCAAATTAAAGATATTAATGAGGGTTTTAAAAGGGAGTGGTGGTAGTTGTATGTGTGAAGGCGTTTTTGAGATATCGACCAAAATATGGAGCAGGGTGACCCAGACAATCATCTGTCGGGTACCGCTAATTTATTTATATATGTAATACCACGAACAGTATTCCTGCCTAAATTTCAAGGGTTTTTTATTTCGCCCTGCAGAACTTTTTCATTTCATTCTACTTAATATGGTAGGTGTCACACCCATTTTACAAAGTTTGTTTCTAAAGTTATATTTTGCGTCAATAAACCAATCCATTTTTTATACCAATACAAAGTGAGTTCAGGTAATTACGCGAACTGAGTTTAGTAAAGATATATCGATTTTTTCTCAAGTTATCGTGTTAACGGCCGAGCGGAAGGACATACGGCCGACTGTGTATAAAAACTGGGCGTGGCTTCAACCGATTTCGCCCTTTTTCACAGAAAACAGTTATCGTCCTAGAATCTAAGCCTCTACCAAATTTCACAAGGATTGGTAAATTTTTGTTCGACTTATGGCATTAAAAGTATCCTAGACAAATTAAATTAAAAAGGGCGGAGCCACGCCCATTTTGAAATTTTCTTTTATTTTTGTATTTTGTTGCACCATATAATTACTGCAGTTGAATGTTGACATAATTTACTTATATACTGTAAAGATATTAAATTTTTTGTTAAAATTTTACTTAAAAAAAAAGTTTAAAAGTGGGCGTGGTCGTTCTCCGATTTTGCTAATTTTTATTAAGCATATATATAGTAATAGGAGTAACGTTCTTGCCAAATTTCATCGTGATATCTTCAACGACTGCCAAATTACAGCTTGCAAAAATTTTAAATTACCTTCTTTTAAAAGTGGGCGGTGCCCCGCCTATTGTCCAAAATTTTACTAATTTTCTATTTTGCGTCATAAGTTCAACTCACCTGCCAAGTTTCATCGCTTTGTCCGTCTTTGGTAATGAATTTTCGCACTTTTTCTGTTTTTCGAAATTTTCGATATCGAAAAAGTGGGCGTGGTTATAGTCCGATATAGTTCATTTTTAATAGCGATCTGAGATGAGTGCTCAGGAACCTACATACCAAATTTCATCAAGATACCTCAAAATTTACTCAAGTTAGCGTGTTAACTGAAGGACGGACGGACGGACATGGCTCAATCAAATTTTTTTTCGATCCTGATGATTTTGATATATGGAAGTCTATATCTATCTCGATTCCTTTATACCTGTACAACCAACCGTTATCCAATCAAACTTAATATACTCTGTGAGCTCTGCTTAACTGAGTATAAAAATCATCCATACAATTTGACCCGCTCTAGTATGCATGTATGTATACATTATATATACGCTGGACAAGTCTGTATTTATTTATGTATGTAAAAATATCCAAACCCATTTAAACTTTTATTTAGCTATGCGAGACTAAACTGCGCAACACAATCGTATTGAAGACACAATAATGGCCAATTAAATATAGCAGCCGGTACTGAAATTAGAGCAGTTCTAATTGGGGAAAATGTGTGCAGGTTGTTTGGGTAAAGGTTTTTAGGTGGTTTATGCATCCAACTTGTCTATTGTAGTGCAATAGTGAGAGCTCAGCTATTTCAGCCGCCCAGAGGGGCATATGAAACTAAAACATCTTATTTTCTTAGAACAGCGTATCATGATACCGTTTTTTTTTTTTTTTTTGCTGGACTGAGAACCCGGGTCCACTAATGGGCTGATGTTAGCGATCATTTCCTTCAGTTGTCAGGGTTCGGAAAAATTTATTTACAAATACGAAAAGTTATAGCGCCGACCATACATAGTAGCATAGCGTCATCAATTACAGGACAAACAGACCACCTAATTCCCTCTCAGCGCTTCGAGGGAGATCCTAAAGCCACAATAGAGGTGAATGGTTGGCGCAAAGGTGCTCAAATGGCGGACCAGGCAATACATGTGTACACGGATGGTTCCAAAGTGGTGGAAGGAGTAGGGTCTGCGGTATACAGTGCTGATCCTACAAGATGCCAGATCACTGTAGCGTTTTCCAAGCGGCAGTATTAGCCGTAACCAAGGCAGTAGAAAGACTGGAAGAGAATAGCTTAAAACAATTAAGGCAATAATCTCGCATAACACAGCATCTAAAAGTGTGTTAGAGTGTAAGCAGTCTCTAGAAAGAATCGGGCCGGGGAAAAGCATACATCTATACTGAACCCCAAGGCATATGGAAATAGATGGGAACGAAAAAGCAGATGAGGTAGCTAAAAAGAGCGCATCCCTTGAAGCTTGCTCTGTAGACGTCCCAGTTAGACTGGGCGAGATTAAGCGAAGGCGAGAGGTGCACATGATCGACCAAGCGGGAAAGGCGTGGGTTAAAGCGCGGGGCTGTAAAGTGTCGAAGATTATGTGTAGGTCTTACAACCTTAGACTAACACAGTTGCTTCTATCATTAAAAAGAGAGGACTGTAGACTCATAACGGGTATTCTGACTGGACACTGCTTCTGGCGTCACATGCCTTTAAATTAGGCTTGGTCAGTGATAGCAGATGTAGGAAGTGCGGGTTGGAGGAGGAAACGACCGAGCACGTTCTGTGCTCGTGCCCTGCACTTGCCAGGCTAAGACTTCAGCTATTAGGAGTGATACAGCTGTCAGATCTAGAAACAGCAAGTGGCTTAAGTCCTAGGAAGCTTCTAGTGTTTGCCAAGAGGACGGAGTTATTTTATAACATAGGTCCTGGTTTTTGATAGGGTTTTTTCAGTTTGGTCGTTAAAACAAATTTCTGGTAACACTACGGACTCAATCAGTCTATGTGAGGTCCTCATGGACCGGCCAGTTCAACCTAACCTAACGAAAAGTTATCAAGCTGTATATACACATATATTGGTTTGTTGTCGGCATGTTGTTGGTTTGTTATCGATATTAACTGTAATCGGTATACTATTTAAGAATTATGGACGTTTTGTGGTTCGTTGTCGAAAAATTTTGAATTTGTTTTGGTTTGTTATCGAAAATATATCGATTTGTAAGTGAACAAATTAATTTTTTATCGAAAAATTATCGATTTGAATTTGAAAATATTACGATTTACGAAAAATACATCTTCTTCGATACCCACGGTCGCCATCACGGACTTATATCGATTACTCCAAGGGAAAAGTAATAGATGACTAAATCGGTAATACTCGATTGCAAAACCATGACTTTTTGATCACAAAATAATATTTTTTCAACAAAAAATTGCCCTTATGCTACTGATAATATTTCGATAACGGTTATCTCTGTCGTCCCTTCTTCCCCCAGCGGGTTAGGGGTCAGAATATACCCGCGGTAGGTATGTCTGTCGTAAGAGGCGACTAAAATACCAGATTCGTGGGGTTGTGTAGCGCAACCCTTTCAGGTCGCCAGCTCAATATTTAGCTTCTCCAAACCCAATTGTCAACCTTACCTATCCCTGGCGAATCCTGTTTCATTAACAGCCGAGGCTCTGGCGACTCCGAACTTCTCTAGGGGGTGGGAGGGAGGTATGGCCAAGAAGGTCGCACGTGGTCATAACAAATCGTTCCCGAGATTGTCTGGCTTTGTATCGGAACGTACCGGATCTGCATCCGATAAAGGACCATCAACATAACACTCCCCAAGGCCTTCAGGGAGTGTCCTTATCGCTACAATACCAACAACAACAGCCGTTCCTTTTTTTTGTAGCCGAGACCCACAAACAACACAAACGAGCCAAATTAAATGAACAACTTCGGAGCTACAGCCTCTTTCTTGATACTAGTAAGAGGTGGTAAACTGTTAAGTCACATTACAATTGAAAGGTTGGTTGGTGTTATGTGGGGACACGTTACAAGCGGCACATACATTGGCTATTTGGCTTTTAGAACGGGGTTCACTAGGGTATCATCGGCATAAAGCTGTGGTGGCACATCATGGACAAGATTAAGTGCTTCTTTATACTCAGCAGGATCAAACGGCTGGGAGGTGGAGCATCTTTAATCATATGTCCGTTGTTGTTGTTGTTGTAGCAGTGCTTCACCCAGATGTCCGTCGGGATGCCCAGTTTTCTGAGTATTCAGAAGAAACTGTTTGTTCAGCATTTCGTTTCTCTCCTTTATAGGGAGATGATGTTCTGGTGACATAAGAAGTCATCCTGTGGCAGTTCTGAACGCGGTGTTTTGACAGGCCTCCAGTTTTCCTTTTATGATCGGCGACCATATTGGAGACGCGTAGCATACAATAGGCCGTCCAATTGTTTTGTACGTGGCTATGAGCGTGTTTTTGTCTTTGCTCCAAGAGCTACCGGCTTGTGACTTGAAAATTTTGTTACTGCTCTGAACTTTGGGTACAATTGTAACGTGGATGTCCAATATGGTCGACATTTGCTTTGTAACGTTGATAATAAGGTCGCCGAAGAAGTGGTCGGTGACAGTGCCAGACTTCGTGAGTTGAAAAAAAATGGAAAGACTATGGAGATAGTCGTTAATTTCACAGCAACGCTTATAAAAGGGTCAAGACCTGTTGCGAATATTGTGCAGTCCTTGGCGCATCCTTCAGCTTGATGGGATATTGCCACTTTACTCTTATTTTTTTCGTCTGTATTTAATTAGCGAGACATGCTCATATTGCTTTATACAATTGTTTTTGTTATTGATATTAGAGAAAAAGGGCAAAGTTTACAAACGGCGATGGTTACTAGGACATGTTTCTGAATTTCACTTCTTCATCAGCTAGTTTTCCGGGAGCTGCGTATTGAACTCGAAATCTCCAACATTCATACTTTATATCAACTAGTGTAAAGGCAGATACTTTTAACCACTCAGCCATATGAATGCCCCGCTGCTCGCTTTGCAATTGATCCCTAAAGGGCTAATTAAACTTCCTTAACCCTAACGCCATAGTCGTAACCATGCCCATATCCATAACCATTTCCAATGTGATAGATTAATGGTTCCTTAACCTAAAAATCGTGAAAATTTGATTAAAATGAAGAAAACGCAAAAAATTAAAAAACATATTCCACAAAAAATAAATCTCTTAGTCATAACGTATCCAAAACAACGAATAAAATCTACAAAAACTTATTAAATTCACCAACTCAAATATGTTTAGGTTATGGATATGGCGAGAAACCAAAAACCAATTGTTTGGCTATGGTATGGTAATGGCGTTAGCGTTATGGCATAGCACCATTAATCGATTACATTGATCTCCATAAGGTAGGTTCGATAAGCTGTTTTATCTGGTCATGGTTTTATGGTTATAAGTTACCATTAATTGGCCCTTAAGTATTGCCTTTTTGTCAGGGATGCACCTTAACGTTAAGCTAATCGTTTATCAAAAAATGTCCACCGTTTCCGTTGAAACACTTCGAAATATTATCGATAAAGAAATTATCAAGATAAATTGTATCTCGTTTTTAACCGAAACGAAAAGCTTTCGTTAACGTTAAAAACGTTAACAAAAACGTGATACTTTATGTTTGAATTGTGCTGGCAATGCTATAGCCATGGTGAAGCCGTAAGGTGGTAACAACGAGCGCACATACACACACAAATTCCATATAATTTGTTTGTGTAATTCGTTGGTGGTAATGTCAAAAACACTCTGAGAAATGTTCGTACTGTCAAAATTCATGAGAAAAGTTGCAATCAGCTTGGCTAATGCTTTCACCTTTAATGACTCCGCCATCAATCAGCATTGCCAGCATAGTTTGAAATTAATAATCAACATAAACGATTTGATTCCGTTTTGATACGGCAGAAAACGAAACGAAATCATTTCGTTAATTTCACGTTCTTAACGTTAATAAACGAAACGAAATGACTTTGTTTCGTTTATTAACGTTAATTATCGTAACGAAATGATATCGGTTCGTTGGTTAAGCATGCCTGCTTTTTGTTGCTATTCCTTTATTCACCATTTAGGTACATACTCACCCTTATCGCGAGTTTTATTTTCACCCGAAAATATGTACAGTTTTTGTTCACCCTATCGCAGAGGGTGGCGAAATAATTTTTCTTTTTCGAAAAAGATTTCACCTTATGGGCAACTCTATGTTCGGGTGAAATTAATAGCGGGGAAACACAATCTTATTCACTTATATTTTATAGGCGAACGAGAGAAAAACATAAAGTAAGTAATTTTTTGTTTTGAAATTTGATATTCTTATAATTATATGTATGTCCTTTTATTATTAGGAGTAAATCAATAAATAATGCACAATAGGAAATGCTGCTTGACGAGATGATCGGAAAAAAGTGCCGGACTTCTGGAAGCAGCTCACTTTATGTTTAAATAGCCTTGGCCGACCTGTTAAGAGTGAAACTGAGTAGAAAAAAGTAAAATTATGTATGTATGTAAATTCTATTTTTTATGACAACATATCTTTTTCCAGGTATGGATTAACCAAAAAAGATGTGTACGAAAGAAGGCGTCTAAAACTGCAATTTATCCGAAGGAGACAGGAGGCGGGCCCAACATCTACAACTCCTAATATTCCGAACTTTGTATAAAAATCGTGTGCAGTTTGTAGTTGCTCTTGTAAAGTCGGCCAAGTTATCTATTGTGGCCAAAGCTACGGTTCCAAAATGTTCGGCACCTCTGAAAGTACCTCACTGAAACAAGATTGGCTAAGGCCCACCTCATGGTCCTTCCCAACGACTTTTTGATGTCCTCAATCGGTGAAAATTAGTGGAACTCCAAATTTTTGCTTCAACGGTAGCAAGGAGTTGGCAAGAATATCTAGCAAATATTTGAACGCCGGCTTGTTTAGCCTGTATTATTGCCGAAAACTAATTGAAAAGAGGTTTAATTTTTATTCAAAAGTGCTGAAAATAGTAATTTTTAACTTAGAGTGGATCACTTAGCTCCAAAGGAACAGTCCCTTAATTGCCTCCGAATCGCTTTCACATTTATATTATCCTGGCGCTGAATCAATACCAACCTAAGTGCAATACTAAACATTTTGATATGAATTTTTATCTCTATTTTTGCTGTCTTTTAAGGAAATATGTGCTTGTTTACAAAATTTACACAATTGCAAGCAAATTATTTGTTCACTGCTAATTCACAATAGAGTTTCAGCTGTTTCGAAGTGAACTTTTGTCGCCCGAAATTGTCGATAGGCGGAAAAAGTTCACCGAAATCCAACACTTTTCCGTGTGAAATTCGCGATAAGGGTGACTAATTCTATATGCTTTTTCATCCTAATTGTGTGGAATATTTATAGGCGCGCTTAAGAGCTTATTTTTTTCTAATTTGACGGGACTTGATCAAAACTTACCTTTTGCAAGTTCCAAATCTACGCGTTTAAATAAATTCCAATTAAAATGTTTTACAAAATTTTTTATTTTCATACTCAAACTCATTCCATTTCGCACATTTTTATCATCCTTACGCAATTTGATTTTTATAAATTCTGGCCAGTAAAAAAATCAGTGCCTTACAAAAATATTCTATATTTCTATGAATGCATAAACAAATGCATATTTTATAAGGGCTACATTATACCGCTAACTACAAGTAGGTGCCTATAAACAAATATTCGCATCAGGACTTTTTTTTAAATACATAGGAATATTATTTATTATACCTATTTAAATGTAATTTATAATTACTACCAACAGCAATATGTAGAAATAGTTATTTTAGATCACTTCAAAAAAAAAACGTACGACTTTCCATTGTGTGGCCACTCCCACACAGCTTAAAATAAAAATGCTAGAACCAAACATGGTAAATAGAATCAGTGACGCCAGATGCTGGGAAATTACCCATTTTGAGGGGATATTTCGCTATAAAATCTATTAAAAGGGAAAATAAGGGAAATGTTGTTGTCTTCCATACAAAAAAGGGGATTTTCTTGTAGCAAAACTACCTTTATATGAAAAGCTAATTATAATATACATACATAACTAAAAAAATAGCACTCATACTTAATACTGTATAATGATTTGCCGACTTTCGTTCGTGCTGGATCCCCACACAATTCACTAGATATTAAGTTTGTATTTCTGAAAACTCACGAACCAATTCCCTATATTTGTTTTGCATGGCCTGTCATTCTTATTTTGCACACTTCACAACAGCATACATTTCCCAGGTACCCTACAAATTTTGCGACTTCCTTACGTGTATTATAACGCTGATTTGTAATCAAAATATAAGAATTTGTTCAGAAAACTTATTTGGCATGACGTGGCTGAATGCGTTTGTAACACTTCAGCCATCGTATGAGTGCGCGTTCAAATCCCACTCCCGGGAGAAAAGGCGTTGAAGAGATTTACAAGGTGTTGTGACGAATATTAGCATCACTAAGTGATACTAACATTACTAAGCGGTTGTTAAATGAAGGCACAACAATAAAGCAAGCTGCCACTCTTGTGTACGTAAACAAATCAATCATCATTTATGCACATTCATACAAGGCGACGGAGAGATACTCACAAGCGCATGTAGTCATCGGCCGTAGAGAAACATTATAAACTACAAATAGGTATACATATATGTAGCTCAATTACCAAGCAGGAGATAGAGCAGTTCTAGAAAGCGAAACGTCTAGACTTTAGTAGAAATATGCGAATGAAGCAACGGAGAGTATAAAAGCAGCGCAATCTGAGGAACGACGAATCAGTTTGATTTAAACACGCAATTAGTTGTGAAGTATAAGTGTTATTGCACTCTCAAAGTAGTCTAATAAAGGCCATTTTGTATTACTGAATATTGGAGTTATTTATTCAACAGTTTACCGATTCGAACGTTAGCAGAAGGTTTCAAATAAGCGGAATTTCTCTAAATTCGTTACATTATAATCGAAACAGCTGTCACCTTGTCCGCACTGATGTCAAGTTGTTTAAATTTTCCCCAAATTATTAAATAAATTTTAATTTGGAATATTTCACCACATTCTTATGTCCGCCGCAAAGAAAAGGCGTTTATCAGGCGAAGGAAGATTACAGTGGTTGGTTGAAATCTGTGCCGGGCGATCAATTCAAAGAATTTTTTAAAGCGTGCAATGCATCGTTTCAACTCTCACTCAAACACATTTGATAGCTCGGACTCCCTTTTTCTATAAAAACAAAAAAGGCAGTTCTAACCTCTCTTGATAATAGATGTTGTATAGCACGTGGGTAGAAAAGTCTTTGGACTGACACCTAAATGGCGTCACTATGACAAATTCATATTATTTATTTTAAGTATGAAACTTCAAATACCAACTGTCAAACTTGCATTCCATTTCGTTGATTTGTTTACAATTAAAGGGCCAATTAAACTTCCTTAACCCTAACGCCATAGTCGTAACCATACCCATATCCATAACCATCTCCAATGTGATCGATTAATGGTGCCTTAACCTTAAAAACGTGAAAATTTCATAAAAATGAAAAAACGCAAAAAATCATAAACATATTCCACAAAAAATAAGTCTCAAAGCCACCAATGATGCACCACGCCCTGGTCGTCCAAATGAGGCAGTTTCTCCAGAAAATATAAACAAAATTCTGAAAATTATTCGAAATGATCGTAAAATGAAATTGAGTGAGATTGCTGTCATCGTAAAGATATCAAAATAACGCGTGAATCACGAGAAAAGAATTCCAAGCGATTTTTATTTTTTTAATTTAAAATTTGGGAAATTAGGGAATTATTTTAAATTTCTCTGGGTAAATTCACAGAGTTTATCTGGCAACACTGATTTTTGTATTAGCGCATCTTTTTGTATTTACCAAGGCGTATCTATCTATTTGAATTGTTATTAATTTTTTGCTAAAAGGCTAACTTATCATTAAAGGCTTACTATATATCAATTAATCACATACATATATGTACAAATGTATGTGTGTAACAATTAAATAAATTAAACACTAAATTAGTAATGTATGTATTTGTAACTCATTATTACAGCTTTTTAAACCGTTAACTGGTACAGCTGTCCTTTTGATAAATCTATTTGTTAATTAAGTGGGAAAGATTGCGACCTCAATTAAATTGTTGGTGTTCGTTTTTTTTTTTTTTTCTATAAGTAAATAATAATTGCCTTTTTTAGTTAACATAGTCTGATTTCCGTTATTTGTTACCATTACATTTAAATATTTAAATACTTTGTATGCAATGCATGTTTATTTAATTTTTGCATATGCTATATGTGACAAAAAATTAGTTTTAACTAAAAAAAAAAAAAAAACAAATAAAATTATAATAAGAGTAACTACATAAATGCCTGTTTCGTTTGTATTTCGTGTTTTTTCTTTTCAATAATGTAACACATTTTTTTCTGTCTTATTTTAGTTTATTTTTGTATACGTACACTAGGTTAGGTAAAAAAAAAGCTACAAAAGTCCAACCCTAAATTTGAAGCTCATGTTGAGAGGGTTTTTTGATCATTGCAAATCCACTCAAAATGTTTTTTTTTTTGGTTGTATCTTGGTAGTTTAACATCTGATTTTTAAATTTTATATATCATTGGTGTAGCCGGCAGATTTTCTCATGCCCGAAAATTGGTATGCCTACATTCGAAAAGTGAACCCTGCGTCCCCTCTTCTATCTCTATACGATTCTCGTCTACTTTATCCTCCATTTTTCTTTTTATGCTTGTCCACACTTTATTGAATTAATTTCCCTCCCACTCCAACTCTCACTCTCACCCCCACTCTCACTCCTCTTCCACTCCAACTGCCACTCCCACTTTCACTAAAACTCCCACTCCCACCCCCGCTCTCACTGCCACTGCACAATGCACATTATAGATAGATAATTTTAGTCTTGAGAACCTTTATAATTATTTCTCATGCCCTTTTGAGCACTGAAATCGTTTTCTTATAGTTTTGTCCATTAAACCAGTTGTGGCCCTTAAAGTCTGATTTCCTTTTCGCCAAACTATGGAAAAACGAATGTGTGAATTATGCTGCACAGCTCAAAAAGACATAAAAATCAGCTATAGGCTTCTCAAAGTAAAAAAAAATTTAAAAACCCGATGTCAAATAACCAATTTTAAACAAAAGAACTACATACATACATACATCGGTTGTATCTTCTAGAATTAAAAAAACAAAAAATTGTTTCACGAAACACCCTCAAATGAGCTTCAATTTTAGGGATGGACTTTTGCAACTTTTTTGTTTCGTATGGGGACCAACCAAGTCTTACGTACACTCGAGACCACACAAACCTTACAATCTCATTTTATTTTAGCTTTCTTGCAATTTTCACGAATTTACTCGGTCAATCTTTTTGAAAGATTTTGAAGTGGAACCAAATTTATCTTATCATCTATCTTAACTTTTTTTATAAGTAGTTTATGAAAATAAATGGGATAATTTTACGCTATGTGCATTAGGGCTCTGAACTGCATCCGGATTTTTCAACTATCCGGATAAACCGGATATTCGAATAGCTAGGCAAAAAATCCTGCTATCCGGATTCATAACCGGGAAATCCGGATATCCGCTGTTCGGCTATCCAGATACGTAAACAGAAAATCCGGATATTCGTATGTCCGGATACTGGAATATAAAAGTTGACTATCTGCATAACAGAATTGAACGAAGCAAACATCGAAAAATTATTCACAAAATATGTTTGTAGATTATTAATTAACGTCAAAATTAAAAAGCTACAATTTTACAAACAAGTGAAAATAAGAACAGTGCCATTTGGTTATATTGTAAAAAAACGCTGTTAATTGATTTAAATGCCCCACGAATTTATTGTTATTCATGGTAAATAAACATATATGATACATCAATTTGTTGCTTTCACTGGATATCGAAAAATAGTTATTAACCGTATCTTCACAAATCTGGATATCCGAATAGTTTCACAAACGAATATTAACCGTATATCCATGACGTCCGGATTTTATCCGTATGGATATCCGGATATTCGAATATGCGGATAGTCCCAGCCCTAATGTGCATTTATTACTTTTTTTTTTTGACACGGTTCAGGAAAACAAATCCACAATGTTTCAGAAAATAAACTGCGTTTTCTATGTCAGAAAAATCTGCGATTAGCCTAATATGAGTCAGGGATAAGTCGCAAAGGAGTATGCGGCTATAGCCAGTTTTGACCTACTTACATGGATTGGAGTGATTCATTTTGGTTGAGCATATCCTATGGATAGACTTATTGTCGTGTTTATACCTGAAGGGGTACTCTTTATACCACTATGGATACTGTCGGACAATTACCTTTTCTATGCTCTTTCATGCCCTACGAGTGATCTTCGACAGATCCTCTTTGTATCCCTTGGGGTATTGTCGGACAGATCCTATCCGTACGGGAATTCGTACTGATTTTATAATTTTTTTTTAACCTTTTACAATCCTTTTTTCATAGAAAAATAGACCAAAAACACATTCTTCTATAATTAAGGCTCTGAATATTTCTGCAATAACTCATGTAAATTCTTAATTTTTGTATTTAACACATTTCGTTGCCGTTTTTTCATTGTTCCTTAAAATTGGCTAGAAAAATTTCAAAGTGACTAGTCCCAATTATACCAAAAGGGACTACAGGGGATCTATTATACTCCAATCTAGACACAAGAGATCATCCGCAGATCACTCTTTTAGGGATTAATCGCACGATTTTCAACAGGGATTGTTTTGAATTATTCTTTAGACTGGGACTGGTGTACGAACTACCAATTTTTCTACAGAGTTTTAACCATTTCACACAAAAACTTTATTGAATCACAATTTTTTTTTTTAAGTAATAATTAGTTTTTCCTTTTCACACCGGGTTACTTGCTTCATTAACAAACATCCGACAGCAGCCCCAAATAATGCCCCAAGCGGGTTAGGGGGTTAGAATATACCCGCGGTAAGTATGCCTGTCGTAAGAGGCGACTAAAATACCATATTCAAGGGGTTGTGTAGCGCAACATTTTCAGGTTGCCAGGGCAATATATAGCTTCTCTAAACTCAATTGTCAACCTCACTTTCCGCATGGAATTTGAGGGTGGGGAGGGATGGCCTGAAGGTTTAATGTGGCCATATAAATGGTTCCCGAGATGGTCGGGTTAGCACCTTAATGGTGCTGTGTTACCGGAGCGTACCGGATTTGTATCCGGCAAAGGACCATCACATTGATAACACTCTCCAAAGCCTTCGGGGAGTAACCTTATCGCCACAAGAACAACAACAACAGCCCCAAATAATACGATCATCTCATCTTTTGTGTTTTTTTTTTTAGTTTTCGTAAATTATTGAATACAATTAGTTTTTGATTGTCCTGAAAATAAAATTCGAAACACCAAGAAACCGACTACATTTTTGTCTCCATTCGTCATTCAATAATGACAGACTGAGATAATTAAGAATATATATTTTGTATGGAAGCATTGAGTACAATAATGCCTTTTTATTATTTCATTAATAATCTGTGTGAACTTGAAACTTTTTATTTTACTATGCCACTAATTTGACAGAGCATTTTATCAATTTCAGTCTAACCCCGTAAAACTTGGGCACATCGTTTGAGTACACCCTTGCGAGTACATGATCACTTCACCCCACCTCACATCACTTTCACCCAATACCTTTTTCGTGTAAATGCTTTCCATTTAGAGTAATACAAAAATCATTTCGCCAGTCAAGAACAGATGTCGTTGAAGGCGTTAAATAATTGCAGCAGTATTGCTAAAGTCCTACTTAATTGATGGAATGTTAGCGCAGTGAAATTTTTGTGTTGCTTTTGATATGTTCGTGATGACCAATAGATTGCCAACATGTCATACAACGAACGCGCTACATTGGCTCAGCTGCTCAAACTTTGAAGAAAAACATAATGGTGTGTCATAAATAGTAACACTGCTGCAACAACTGCAGCTCGAATACACCCTCATTGTGGCACTCGTAGAGTTCTCCTGAAACCTTTACTAAAAGTAATGTGAAGATATTTGTTATAATCATCCCTGAAAACGACGAAACTACTTAGTACATGCCCATGTAGTCAGCATAAAAAGTGTTTGCTATGTTCAATATTGCTTTTAATTTTAATAAGGACGGAATTTTAGCTAAGTTCCAATGAACAGTGACCCCGATGCCGATATAAATTTAACACGTTGTGATCTTGATATTTATCTGGATAAAATGGGAATCCACAGAGATTTCGTTTTTATGGTAGACTTTTGGCAGCTAACCATTTTTACTTGACAGTAAGTATACATACATAGATACATGTACTAGGGTGTCCGATATTCACCAACTTTTTTCCGCACGACTACCCATACATTTTCATTTAAGTCTGTAATCAAATTATAAAGCACATAAAATAATTACTTTTTTTTTAAATTGGCCCAAAATGTCAGTTTTATATGTGCCTGATTTGGAGCTTTACGGCCGATGAATTTAAGGCAGAAAATTTTCTTTTAAAAAAAATTTTTCCTTCTGATCGCTCCTACGCGTTTCGTCTTCTTCAGGGAGTATTCAACTACTTAGTAATAACTAAAAAAACCCATATTTAGTACGTCTAAACCAACTGTACTTAACTTATTTAATGTTGGTGTAGGAGGGAACAGGAGGAAAAAATTTGTTTAAAAGAAATTTTTCTGCCTTAAATTCATCGGCCGTAAAGCTCCAAATCATCACATAAAATAATTGCATTGTAATCATTTTAAATCATGGTAGAAAAACGATGTTTTCCATATAAATATTTACAACAAAATATGAAAAATACAAGAACCAAAACAATGTGTGAAATTAGCTCCTGACATAAAAAAAAATTTAATAAATAGTCTTTGGACGAGTAAAGTCAACACGCGCCTTTTGATACCTCTTCTAACATATTTGTACGTGTTTTAACTGTCGCCAATGGCTGTTAAGTATTAGCATTCTAGTTTTTTGGTTTCTATATGCAAAATCCCATATTTTTATGGAAAATGTATGCATTTATGCCATGATTTAAAGAACTAATAATGCTGATTGTTTTTATTAAATTTCAAACATAAATTTCAGGAGCAATTCGGAAAAAAATTTTGTAAAAACAAGCACCCTATTATGTGAACAGATAGGTTGATTGCCGCCAGAACATTTAATTGAAGATACGAATGAATCTAAAAAAAATACAATAGGCAACAAAAATGGTGCCGAAATCGCAAATATGGAAGGATATTCTATTCTAATGCCTCATATCATCAAAAATTTCAACGAAAAGTTTCCGAAAACAAAATTTATACTTATAACGAAAAATTATCCTAAAACTGTTCAGCAAAGTATAAACAAACTAAAAATTAATCCTTTATGTGTGTATTATGCTTCATGTGGCATTGGCAAAAAAAAAACACTTAAAAAAACATATCAGGTGATGAGGTTTGTGTGGTCCCGAGTGCCGCTTGGGATCTAGCTTGCGACATAGCTCATGATATCGTACCAATTATATTTGCTCAAAAAATACAACTTTGTCATGTTTTACTACAAATATTTATTTTGTTCAGTAACTGTGTTTTTTTTTTCTTTTTTTTTTACATTCTGCTTTTTAATGACTTATAGTTTAATATATTCATCACTTTTTTTCGTATTAAATTATTTATAATAATTAAAAAAAAAAAAAAAAAACTAAATTAAATTAAGACGAGCGCCAATGTAAGTATGTATGTTTGCATTTAATATATCGTTTATCATGAATGGGCACTTTGCAGTGGCAGTAAAACTAAAGCAGCAACAACAATCAGCAATTGATTTGCATTACCAGTAAAATTTGATTTGCATTATCAGTAAAATATTACTGCTAACTAAAATAAAAACAAAAGTAGTCAATAATTTTTTTTACTTTTACCAGTAAAGTATTCTACTTTCTTCAAAAAAATTTAACAAAAGTAAATTATACAAAAGTTTAAAATAAAACTGCAAATTTTTTTTTCAGTAAGCAAACATGTTTTACTATTGTGTAATGCAAGCGTTTGTTTTAAATTTAACTGCGAAATAATCAATAAACAATAAATTTTTACGCATAATGCAAATTCATTAACACGACCAGTTAAATTTTGCTATAAATTTACTGAGCTAAATTTGCAGTAAATATTGAGTTTTACTAATAACGCAACTTTAATTACATTACTTTGCGCTCTATGTACTGCTGTTTGTTTGTTTGTAAGCCGTAAAATTTTACTGGCAAATTAAACAAGCTTTAAGTAAAAGTAAAATTTTGCTGGGATCTGCAAAACAACTGTTTACTGCAATTATGATACTTTTGTATGAAATGAGGTGTTATAATATTATGTTAGGTTCGGAATGTCACAAAGACCGCTCACTACAACAACATATAGTGCGGTTCATAATTATAAGGGCAGCAATTGTTGCTAAGTTTTAATCATTCCATTTTTTTTCACCAAGGAAATTATTTATTTTGAAGGTAAAATAAATACCATCACTACATATGTAGTTTTACAAAATAAATTAATGCCTTGAAGAGCAGATGAAACAATTTTGATTTTCGTATAGGGAAATTAACAGCTAAAATGTCAGCGATTGTTGACACGTTTTGATAACTTAATATTTCCTTCTGAAACAATAAATTAATGTCTTGAGTGTATATAAAATAATTGAAAAATTCAACACTTTCCCTTTAGCGAAAATTTTTGGAAAAGAAAACTTCAAAACGCTGATGTTAGATATATGTAGATTGTAAGTTTAGATAACTTCCACCTTTCA
Organism: Eurosta solidaginis; assembly: GCF_040869045.1. Taxonomy (NCBI): domain Eukaryota; kingdom Metazoa; phylum Arthropoda; class Insecta; order Diptera; family Tephritidae; genus Eurosta; species Eurosta solidaginis. Next base: position 232,247,631 of record NC_090321.1, on the reverse strand, counting down.
AACAAAATGGGAACTAATTATAAAATCGACAAAAATTTTAATTCACCAATTGAACTCCAATGAACGTGAAGTTAGCGAAGCACCTTCGGCGAATCAAAAAATTAATAGGTAAGTATTTCGCCGCAAATTATGCGCTAATTAGTTGCAAAGAGAAAAATTTTTCCGCGCGTTTATAAGTGATTTTTTTTTCGGTGCTTCGCTAAGTTCACGTGAAGTAAGCGTAGCACTCTCGTAAAAACTGATTTACCCTTCAAATGCGTTTTAGCTAGTATGCTGTTGGGTAAAGACTCTTTTTTAGTGCTTTTTCTTTTGTGTGATAACATTGCGATGAGAGCAAATAAATAAAAACTAATTCGCAACAAAAAACCTGCTAACTCGCATTTTGATCAGTGTAGTATAAGTAAGTAAGCGCGACAAATTTTTTCTCTAGCTAACTAGCGCAGAAGTTACGACAAACCACCGACCTATTAATTTTTCGATCCGTCGAAGGTACTTCGCTAAGTTCACGTTCATGAACTAAATGTAAATAATTTTTCATACGATTACTAGTGTGGTTTTGTAACATCTTTCTCAACTCCATATTACACTAGTTATCTCACTTGCCAAAATATTTTTTTCACGCGTAAAATAGTGTCTGTAAATATCTCACCAAAACACGGTAACAATTTCTCACCTTATAATTATGAATCGCCCCTTTTAAATATATTCATATTCATTGGCATAAATATGTATGTATTTATATATGTATGTACATATGTACATTTACATTGTTTATATGTAATTGTATATATACGTATAACAACTATGTAGTATATACATATATATATATATATATATATGTATAAATATGCGCTTAATATTAAAGTCTTTTACATTTTTTATGAAATGTCATTGGAAGTTTTCAATTCCACACTTATACTACTTAAAGTTATGTACTACATCTAGTATCTAGTATTTATATACGCCAACCTTGATCATCGTCGACATTTGAATCTGTATCGGAAGGTTCTTCGCCATACATATCGGCCAACTTACGGAATCGTGGTCCGAAATTCGACAAATAGTCAAAATTGAGATCACCATCGTCAGTACATGACGCCAGACTTGAAAGACTGCCATCTGAATTACCATCACCTTCATATGCATAATGCCGCACATCATCCACTGGATATGTGCCCGCTTCACGATCACAATTCTCTTTCTTATCACCCAAAAAGCCACCAATATCTGGTATTTCGTTATTGGGATCTTTCATTGCTTGCAACGCATGCGGATCTTTATACAGTTTTTCTTCGTAGAATGGTTGCGTGCGTAACACATTGAGATCATAATCTGTATCGCGTTCACCGCCACCTTCATCTTCATAATTGATAATTGTTTCACGTATATCATCGATATCCTTCTCATGCCAACCATTCTTTTGTTTCTTTTGCACAACCACCGCCAACAGTATAATGAGTAGCAGCAGTATGCAAGCTACGATCGCAATAATGAAGTTACGATCAATACCGAAACTTACAGCAACCGCAACAGCGCGCTGACAACCAGAATCGATGTGACGTGATAAAGCTGGCGCGCCCAAATTGTATGTATGTTCGTTAATCGTTAAATTACGTACACAACCGAAGAAACCTTGCATGCTTGGCGTATAAGTCCAATTCAATTTTTGTGCCAGTTGAAATAGATCTATAGGTGTACCACCAAGTTGTAGTGGCGAATTAACATTTAGGAACTCGTTGGGACCTTGTGGCGCGCCCAAGCTCATACATGTTGATAGACGACAATTATCTACAGTCATTTCAATGCTGCTCTTTTGTAATATAATATCCAGTTGATAGGATTTGCCTACCTGCAGCTGTATATGACGATGTTCTATGCGTATAGCACCAGAGCCATAATCAACTGTTAGTGTTGGATAACCTTTAATCAGCTCCAATGCGAGAAAGTCTGTTAGCGGTAGTAGTGGGTTGTAGTTCAAAGGACCCAAATACATTATCAAACCCTGATCAGCTTGTGGCGCTATTTCGAGACTTATTTTCGTATTATCACACGGTGATATAGGCTCATAGAAAGCATAACCATTACCGTAGAAGCCAACTGATACCAATTCGCAATGTGGTCCTGTAAAGCCATCAATACAATCACACAAATCATTCTCACCTATGCGCGGTGTACCACCGTTGAGACAATAGGGCACACTTAAACGTGCTTCACAAACACAATGCCATTCAATGAACGCAGTCACGCCCACAAACGATGACGTATTCGAATAGATCATATATGGTATATTCGACTTATGCAACGTATTTGTACATGATGATTCACATCTATATTTCTCTATCAAACATTCATCAATATTTACCATTAACATTTGCAAACCCAACTTATCTTCGAGCGTTTGTTGATGTTGCGCTACAATACCATTTAATTTCTCTGGCGCATAGTATGGTGAGCCATGCGCTGAATAACGTACATCTAAGGTATTATTGGCATTTTGTAGCACAGTAAAAACATCGACATTTGTCACAGTTGTATTAAAAAGTTTTGCCAACGCATATTGTAGACGATCTTTTAATGAGAGTGAATCATCAGCTTGCACATCACGTGCTACACTAATAAATTGTTCTTTTGTTATGTTGATAAAACGTATGCTACCACTCTTATCAACTGCTTCTTCAGGTAATTCACGCACAATAATTGTCACATCAGCATCGACAGAGTGACGCGGTATGAATGTTGATTCTTCTGTTACAACAAATTCCAACATGTATTCACCCTCTTGTGTATGCTCCAGCATTGTTATCATGCCAGTGCTGGGATTTAAACGAAAATTATCATGTTGTATGCCATTCTTCCAACGAAACTCTTTATCTTCGAGATCCCAATCATCTGGATCATCAACAAATACGCGCCCTACATCGGTATCGGGCGCCTCACCTTTATAATTATAAATGAATATGCGTGATGAACCCTCTGACATGGCATTATCGTTATCATCACCTATAATCAAATGTAATATGCTAACCATACTTTTCTTTGGTTGTCCAGAATCACTTATTCTTATTGGTATAAAATATTCTTTTTGTTCTTCACGATCAAATTGCACATTGGCAAAAAGATAATCATTATCTATGCTAAATTTAGCTTTAATATCTGCAGACGCTTCACTATCGATGCCATATGTGTAGGGTGGCCCATTTTGTGGTTCATCATAATCATTCGCTTGTAATTGTACTACTTGCCCAGGATTGCGATTCTCTTGCCATATAACTGGCATTGTATTAACTAAAAACGGCGCATTATCATTGATATCTTGCAAATTGATTATGACATGGGTCACAGATTTTAAACCATTACCATCTTCATCCACAGCCGCAATTAATGCACGCCAACTCTTATGACCATTCGGCGGATCACGATCTAATGGTTGTATCAATTTTAAACAGCCATCATTATCTATGGTTAACATTTTTTTATGCTCATCTTTTACAACAGAATATTTGATATGTTGATTTGCAGTGCGATCTTTAATATCCGGATCATAGGCTTGAATATTTAATATGCAATAATCATAGACCATTTCTTCTTGTATAGTTTTTGAATATTTCTCTTTAAATTCTGGTGGATTGTCATTAACATCAGCAATTTGTATTTTAACTGTGGCATAATCATCGTATATACCATCAAATGCACGTATTTTTAGCACATATTCGGTTATATTTTCGTAATCAAGTCGCTGATTAACGGTGATCTTGCCGGTCTTTTGTTCAATTTTGAATGCATTGCCCACATTTCCGCTTTCGATTGTATACAGAATTTGTGATGCATTATCTTCATCATCGGCTGTTACTTCAATAACATCAAAATTTATATTCGCATCTTCGGGTAAGCGTTCATGTACATATTCTGGCGATTGAAAATGTGGCTTGTGATCGTTTTTGTCTGCAATTTCTATACGAAAAACTTGTTGCCCCCGATTTGGTTCACCATTATTGTATAAACTCGATGGCGAATTGTCACTTGCAATCACTTTTACATTATAGAAATCACGTTCCTCACGATCAAATGTTGTTAATGCTGTTATATTGCCAGTATGTGAATCAATTTTAAAATATTCACGATTATCGGCCAACTCAAAGGATACAATATTATTTGCTTCAGTGCCATCCATATCAAATGCGCGTACCTGCATAACTGGTGTACCAGGTGGTTCATTTTCAAGTAGTGTACCTTTTTTCACTTCTGTAAAATATGGTATATTATCGTTTACATCTTCAACTTTGATTTTAACAATATGTTCTGCGACTAGATCGTACGTATTGCGCGCACTCATTGTTAAAGTGTATTCGGTGACTGATTCATAATCGAGTAGTTTACCTAAACCTATTATTACCGTTGTGCCAGTTTGATTGAAAACAAAAGTTTTTTTACTATTCGTTTGTTCGGTGCGTCCTGTTATTAATTCGAATATCACTTCCGGTTTGTCGGGTACATTTGAAACGGCACGTAACGTAACAATAGGCGTCGAATAATTTCTGTAGTCTTCTTTTAGATAAATGGGTTCGTCTATGGGATCAACAAAGGATGGCGGCTTTTTTGATGATTCCACAACGCGTATACGCACTTCGATTTGTGCATCTTGTTGTGGATCAGGTACAATATTATAGGCACGTACGTTAATTGTATAATATTGTCCAGGACGCTTGTCAATTGGACGGTTTAAATAAATAATTCCTGCTGCTTTGTCGATTTTAAAATATAAATGATCGCGATCGGGTAAGATTTCGTATTCGATTATACTATTGTTGCCATCATCCAAGTCACTCGCTGAGATGCGCATCACTATTGCGTCAGGCTGTAAATAGATGAGAGCAAAAAATGGCAATTCAAATAAGGATATCAGAGTGCATGAGAAAAGGTAGATAAACTCCAAGTTAGCATTTGGACAAACAAATACGTTACACACAAATAAAATATGCACTCCATAACATTCAATATAAACAAAAACAAGTAAGGAAAGCTAAGTTCGGGTGTAACCGAACATTACATACTCAGCTGAGAGCTTTGGAGACAAAATAAGGGAAAAGTACCATTTAGCAAAATGAACCTAGGGTAACCCTGGAATGTGTTTGAATGACATGGGTTTGAAATGGAAGGTGTTAATGATTATTTAAAACGTAGTGGGCCTTAGTTCTATAGGTGGACGCCTTTTCGAGATATCGCAATAAGGGTGGACCAGGGGTGACTCTAAAATGTGTTTGTACGATATGGGTATCAAATTAAAAGTATTAATGAGGGTTTTAAAAGGGAGTAACCCCTTAGTTGTATATATGAAGGCGTTTTTGAGATATCGACCAAAATGTGGACCAGGGTGACCCAGAACATCTTCTGTCGGGTACCGCTAATTTATTTATATATGTAATACCACGAACAGTATTCCTGCCATGATTCCAAGAGCTTTTGATTTCGCCCTGCAGAATTTTTTCATTTTCTTCTACTTAATATGGTAGGTGTCACACCCATTTTACAAAGTTTTTTCTAAAGTTATATTTTGCGTAAAAAAACCAATACAATTACCATGTTTCATCTCTTTTTCATATTTGGTATAGAATTATGGCAACCGATTTCGCCCATTTTCACAGAAAACAGTTATCGTCATAGAATCTATGTCCCTACCAAATTTCCAAGGATTGGTAAATTTTTGTTCGACTTAAAAGTATTCTAGACGAATTAAATGAAAAAGGGCGGAGTTACGCCCATTTTGAAATTTTCTTTTATCTTTGTATTTTGTTGCACCATATCATTACTGGAGTCGAATGTTGACATAATTTACTTTTATACTGTAAAGATATTAAATTTTTTGTTAAAATTTTACTTAAAAAAAAATTTTTAAAAGTGGGCGTGTTCGTCATCCGATTTCGCTAATTTTTATTTAGCACAAATATAGTAATAGGAGTAACGTGCCTACCAAATTTCATCATGATATCTTCAACGAATGCCAAATTACAGCTTGCGAAACTTTTAAATTACCTTCTTTTAAAAGTTGCCGGTGCCACGCCCATTGCCCAAAATGTTTCTAATATTCTATTTTGCGTCATAAGGTCAACGCACCTACCAAGTTTCATAGCGTGGGCGTGGGCGATTTCGTTCATTTTAAATAGCGATCTGAGATGAGCGCCCAGGAACCTACAACCAAATTTCATCAAGATACCTCAAAATTTACTCAGTTTATCGTGTTTACAGACGGACGGACGGACATGGCTAAATGAATTTCCTTTTTCACCCAGATCATTTTGATATATAGAAGTCTATATCTATCTCGATTAGTTTATGCCGTTACGGATTACCGTTATGCGTGAGCTCTGCTCAGCTGAGTATAACAAGTAATGACGGGACTATCTTCAGCTGTGCCGAAGACTTCATACCTTTCATGAATGCGGCTGAACAATAATCTTATCTCATTCGTAATCTCCAAATAATTGGCTGTATAAGATAAGAAATATATAGTAAACAGATGTACATACCTAAACGATTTTTAAGATAAATATAAAATAAAACAAGTAAAGGTGTCTAAGTTCGGGTGCAACCAAACATTATATACTCAGCGTGAGCTTCAATTGCACATTTAATTTCAGATAAATTTCTTTTCTATATAACACGTGGCACCGCCCGTTTAAAAAAAATGTCTCCCCATTTCCTCTTACAATAAAACTTGACGAGTGAAATATCATTGATTCAAAACTATTTTTTGCTGAGTTATAGCTTATTATTCTAATCTACGACCATTTTAAACTTGTTTTATATCTAAGTTGCCGTAGTCTTTAACCGATCCCGTCCATTTTTTCTAGAAATATTTCCTGCTATAGAGAAAATCTGTGTACCCAATTTTATTACGCTCCGTTAATTTTTATTGGAGTTATGGCTCCCGAAACATAGAAAATTGCTTAGTCATAAAAGGGGCGTTGCCACGCCCATTTTTTTAAATTTGAAGTTTTTCATATTTATTGTTATAAATCCACTTGGTAAATGAAATACCATTGATATAAAGCTCTTTTTTGGAAAGATATAGCTTATTTTATTCGTACACAACCTTTTTAAAAATCTTGTATATAAAAGTGGGCGTGGTCCTTAACCGATTACGTTAATTTTTCTTCAAAGCATTCCTTATAGTAAGGGCAACCTCTGCCGAGTTTTGTTACGATAGGTTTAACGAGTTTTTATTTATGATTAATAATATTTGTAAAAATTGGCGCCGGTTGGCGAAGCGAAGGAGCGACTGGCGCGACTTGTTGGACGGCAATAACCGTTTAGACGGTTAAGCGCCAATTAAGTAAGTAATATTTGTAAAATTGATTTTATCACAAGTGGGCGATGCCACGCCCATTTTAAAATATGTTTTCAAATTTTTATCAAGAGTCTCAATATCTGTCTACACGTCAAATCACAACATTCTAGGTGTATTATTTACTAAATAATCAGGTTTTTTATGTTTTCCAAAATGTTATATATATAAAAAGTGGGCGTGGTTATCATCCGATTTCGCTCATTTTCAACTCCAACCTATTATGGGTCCAGATAAGCTCGTGTACCAAATTTGGTGAAGATATCTCAATATTTACTCAAGGTTTCGTGTTAACGGACAGACGGACGGACAATCAAATTTTTTTTCGACACTAATGATTTTTATATATGGAAGTCTATATCTATCTCGATTCCTTTATAGCTGTACAACCAACCGTTATCCAATCAAAGTTAATATAATCTGTGTGCAAAGCACGCTGAGTATAAAAAAATAGGTAGGTACTTTGTTTGGGGATGCAAAGTTTCACGTTTTTTGTGGTATGCATGTATAAACTATAACTACGAATCACATTTCATATATTTGAACAATATATGACGCAAACGTAAGTATTTGATGAAATTTGATGAAATTTGAAGCTTCTAGCCGTAAAATGGGACAAAAATGACAGTTTATATGTGACAGAAATTGCGAAAAGTTTCTTATCTGAACAATCGGTTGTATGAGATATATACTATATATACCACCGATCTCTATGATTTTTGCAGTCAACAATATATGCTATATACGAATGCTTATTCGTTGAAATTTAAAGCCTCTAGCTCTTAAAATAGGGCAGTAATTATGAAAAGTTTCTTATCTGAACAATCGGTTGTGGGGGATGTATGCTATATATACGATCGATCTCATCTATTTTTTCAGACAACAATATGTGCAATATACGAAAGCATATTGTGAAGTTTGAAGCTTAAATCTGATAAATTGAGGAAGATATGACAAAAAGCCTCTTTTTCTGAAAAATCGGTTGTATGGAGGATATATGCTATAGTGGCCCGATCCTGCCGGTTCCGACAAATATCTAATCGGACACCTAAATACACCCGCTCACAAACAAACAGACGGAGAGACGGAAATGGCTAAATAAACTCAGCTCTTCATCCTCATTATTTCGGTATACTTAATGGTGCGTCTATCTATTTTCCTTTAAGGACTTACAATTTTGAGATTCGTGCCAAAGTTAATAATAATAAACCCAACGGATTAATACCCTCCAAAGCCCGCCCAACCGACACGAGGGGCGCATCCGCATGACGCACGGATTTGTTTTTTTTTTTTGCCGAGTTGTTGATAGGCGGAGGTTTGTTAAGCGTCGAGATCTAAAACTGCTCAGCTACAGAATAAAATTATCAGCTGAGTAGTATATACATAACAGTAGAAAATTATACGTACATTAATGACCTCTGAAAGAGTATTTTTAAAAATTACTTGTTGCGTTCTACCGCAGAGATAAGAAGATATCCACTGAGTGAGACCTGGTTGGAAACCAAGTCGATCCAGCTTGTAGATAATCAATGAATGGGAAACCTTGTCAAATGCTTTACTGAAATCAGTGTAAATAACATCGGTGTGAAGATTTTCTCTAAATCCATTAGAAACATGCGTTGTGAATTCAAGTAGGTTGGTAATGATAGATTTGCCTCTACAGAATCCATGTTGAGAGTTTGCAATCAATGCAGAAATGGAAAATGTTAGCTGATTAGTAACAATGGCTTCAAATTCCTCGATAATTTTCTACAAATGACCTACTGCCGTTTTTGTGGAGGGGTATTAGAAAAGATTCCTTCCAAGCAAAAAAAAAAACTCCATGTTTTAGGGACATGTTGAATAAATCAGTTAGGGGCAGATAAATGTGTTCTGCACATCTTTTGAGAAAACATGTGGGAATTAGATCAGGACCGTATTTATAAGATTCCTTCAAAGAAGTTAAATATGTAAGAACCTCTTCTGGAGATATTGATGGAATATTAATTGCGTTAAGTGAGTCAAGTTCATACGGGTATTCACTAGACAAAGAAATTAATTCAGCGGAATAGTTAGATTTGAAAAATTGTGCAAATAAATTAGCTAACTTGATCGTCGCTAGAGAAATCATCACGGTATTTCATACCAGAAGGAAAGCCTTTAACCCTACGTTTAGGGTTCACGAAATTATAGAAAGCTTTCGGATTGCAAGTTATTTTCTTTTTCATGGCACAGAGATAGGTATTGTAACACTTTTTATTTAATTCAAAATATTTATGACGCAATATAGAGTACTTCAAGTAGTCGGAGTGTGACCCCGTCTTCTTGTACAGCTTGAACGCGTTTTTTTGTTTTTTAAAGATTTCAGTTCTTTGGTGTACCATATTTGGACTAGTTCAGTGAAAACATGTTTACGCTTAGGTATATGTCTGTCCAGAATAGCGTGAATGACGGCGTTGAAGTCAGAAACGTTTTTGTCAATATCTGCACCGTATTTGGGCCAAACTATTGTAGATATAATTTGGTTAATATACCATTTCATTTTCATGAAAGGTATAAAAAAAACTCATACCTGACTAGCTTAGGTTGCGTGCTTTATTAGACGAAGGTAGGGTTAGGTTGAACAGGCTGGTCAATAAAGACCTCACATAGACTTAATGTGCCCATAGAGTTACTAGAATTTGTTTGAGGACTGTACCGAAAAGTCCATATTAGGTACCAGGACTTATATCCTATTGGCCAATACTAGAAGCTTTCTAGGACCTAGCTTAATTGCTGCCTCGAGATCTGGCAACTCTAACGCCCATAGTAACTGGAGCCTTGGCCTCGCGAGCTCAGGACACGAACACAGAATAGTCATACTTGTTTCACCATGCAGCTCGTACTTCCTACATCTGCTGTTACTGACGAGGTCTAACTTATGAGCATATGGCACCATGACCTTAAGTAAGTATGGCTATCATGACCTTAAGTATCCTCTCTTCAGAGATGTGAGCAACTTTACGAGTCTAACGTCGTAGGTTGCATAAAAAGATGGTGTTCTATATAAAAACCAAGTTAGTGTAAATTTCATCCCCAAGTAGTGTTGATAAAAACTACTTTAAAAATAAAATTTAAACAATAATAATAATAAAAAGAAAAATTTGGATTTTGCTGCGGCCGGGACTTGAACCCAGGACGTTCGGTGTGAAAAGCGAATCACGCTTCCACTACAACACTGCGGCTTGCTGTTCACATCTACCTTTACTCAATACAACGAGCAACAGCGTAGACCCTCAGCGGGTTAGGGTGCTTAGAATATACTCGCGGCAGGTATGTCTGTCGTAAAAGGCGACTTAAATACCCAAATGATTGAAGCGGTTGTGTATCGCAACCCTTTCAAAGGGTTTCCAGCGCAATTTACAGCTCCTCCAACCCAACTGACAACCTCACATACCCGTGGCGAATCATGTTTCTTAACAGCCGAGACTCTGTCGACCCCAAGTCCCTCATTGAACTTGGGATGGCCTAGAAAGTTCAATGTAGTCACATTAAATCGTTCCCGAGATGGTCGATGCTTGTTACCGGAACCTACCGGACCTATATCCAACAAAGGACCATCAACATCGATAACACTCCTCGAAACCCAATTACACCAAACTTTTCCACATTGCACTATTTTGGTGCTAAATTTGAAAGTTCACCAAAATTAATTTTGATATAACTCCGGACGGTGTTAACAGTGCACTTAATTTTTTCTGTTCTTGCGGATTGTGATGTCTACCGTCGATTCATCGAGTGCTGCACCCTTCTTTGAAAACTCATCGGCCTTTTCGTTACCATCCTTTTATGACCCTTAACCCAATGCTTCTTTGCATTCCAGGACACTTTTTGATGAGGTAGCGTGGTATTATTTACAAAGAATAAAAAAAAACGAAACTTCGGTTGAATTTAGCTGATCCGACACCGGCCACGCTATCCAAAGTATTTTTAGGCGTAGGTATAATGAGTTAGAATGAAATAAATTTGTCTAGAATGTGTGTTGTTGGGACTTTGAGTTGTCAGGATTTCGCCTAGTCGAGATATAATGTTATCTGAATATTGTGCAGAAAGGTGTTCTGCGTAGCCGCTGTTGGATCGGCTTAGGGTTATTGTTTGAGGCGCAGCTGAAGGCCGCCTACGCAGAAAGATGTTCTGCGCAGAAACTCTGTAGGTCGCCCATCCGACTTTCGATTGGTAATATATATTTTTTTATGACATCATGTGTGACTTCCCAATTTACATGTTGTTGGAATTTGATGTCGGGATTGGTCATGTCCGGGTAATGAATGGTCGTGAAGTGTGTGGATTTGGTAGTGTCGGGATTACGTGTTTCGTGATTTTTTATTTCAGTATTTTGTAAGTTGGGATTATGCATATAGGGTCAATATTTAATACGAAAAATGCAAATCAACGTTTTAGGAAATTTAGTGATAGCTTTTCAAGTAAGCAGATTTGTAGCTCGTCTTATCTTTTGTATAACAATTTGTTATTCTAATTGTTATTCACTTGGGCTTGCGCATTTTCTTCCATACAAAAATATGAAATTCTGGTTTTTTTATAAAAAAAAATGCTGGAGCTCGCGAAATATAGCCCATTTGCATATATACTCCAAAAAAAATTCTAAAAGTTCCTGAAAACAAACAAAAAATGGGATTTATCCTGCACCATAGAAGCGTTTCGCTTAATCTAGGCAAGTAGTTTTCCCTAAAATTAAGAAGTTTCTTAACTCCACGGCCGTAGCTTTCTAGTCGAAGTGCTCAACTTTACAGTGAAGTAGGTCTCTTAAGCTAGCTCAACCTTTTCAGCCCAATCAAAAAACAAGACCGTACTAAATTGCACAATATTTAATGCTAACTTAATACGGGTAAGGTCCTCATGGACCGGCCAGTTCAACCTAATACGGGTTAATTAAATTTATTGCACTGGTATTTTAAAAAATACAAAATTAAAAGGTTGGGCTAGCTTAAGAGACCTCAGTCAAGTACTCTTATTCACTGAGCTAACTCGTAAATGTAGGTACATAAATATTGTGAAAAATATTCAATCAAGTGTCCTTGATTGGAAAGAATTAAAGAAAACATTTCCTTCAGTCTTTAATCTGCTATAAGGTGAATATTCATATTAGTAGAAACATCAAATTCCAAGGTACTTTATAACGATTGAGCAGACCGATATGTGAGTTATTCATTTATATGCAACAAATGGAGTTACATATTTCATTAGTCAAATTTGTTTGTATTACTTTTACAACTTAGGTGAGTGGCGATACAACTTTTACGTGAAAAAAATTAACTATGTATTGGGTAAATTGTCGTGAGTTAGCCGTAATTTATCCGTAAAACAAAAAAAAATTGCCGCGACCAGTGGCATGCCAACTTCATCTAAAGTTACACATGAATTTGCCGTAGATTACACAGGCCGACAGCATCTCAGACCCAGAAACCGGACTATATATTTTCGAAGGATTTTGATGCGATGAATCGAAATCTGGACTCAAAATTGCTCTATCAGCTCTGGTATTCGAGATATCCTAACCTAAAAGTGCAAAAAACATCTTTTTGCCCATATTTGAGGTTATGTAGCCTTGCAGATGTTTTCTTCACCAAAATAATAGGCTGGCATCTTTAAGTACAAGTCTTCTTCTTTCAAATGGCGTTGAGTTTGCTCAAATATCATTTTTTTTTCGCTGAGATATCCCAAGGTTATGTGGGTTTGCCTACTTGTGGTGTGGTAGGGGTGGTTTCTAGGGGTTAGGGGATACGGGAGTTGATGGGTTGGATAAGTTGGTTAGCCCACTTGTGGTGTGAGATATTTAGATAAAAAAGACTTATTTTAAGAAAAATATGCGAGTAAACGCTGTCCCCAGGGTTAGGTGGGTTAGCCTGCTTGCGGTATGATAGGGGTGGTTTCTAGGGGTTAGGGCTGTGTGTGACTTGGTACCCGAGGGTTAGATAGTGTAGGGGTGTGGTGAGTTAGCACACTTATGGTGTGAGACCAAATTTTAAGAAAAACAAGACTCAATTCAAGAGAATTGGTAATCGACTACTCATGTCTATGTTATCTCAACCGATTTTCAGGTGAGGAAAATTTAGAAAGATGAAAACTTCAAAATGCGATATCTCAGCGAAAAAAAAATGATATTTGAGAAAACTCAACGCCATTTGAAAGAAGAATTGTATTTAAAGATGCCATCCTTTAATTTTGGTGAAAGAAAACATCTGCAAGGCTACATAACCTCAAATATGGGCAAAAACGATGTTTTTTGCACTTTTAAGTTAGGATATCTCAGAGCTGATAGAGCAATTCTGAGGCCAGATTTGGATTCAGCGCATCATAAACCTTCGGAAATATATAGTCTGGTTTCTGGGTCTAAATGTTGGTTAAATTTTGTCGGCCTGTGTTAGTGGCATATTTTATAAATTCTAAAAAAAAAATTAAAATTTATTTATGGTGCACCGCCAACTTCGTGTGAAGTAGCGTGCCACCTTGACAAAACCCACCCCAAAGAACAGTTAGAAAAATAAATTAAATCTTACAATTTTTTTCGAACACAAGCAAGAGTTTCAACACCCGAGATATCGAGAAATCGGCTTCTCGCGAGATTCTGCAATCTGGAAACCTTCGAAAGTCCTGCGGGCTTCTCAACATTCAACTTAGTCGTTGTATTAGTTTTATCCCATGTATTCGGGAGACTTTTAATTGCGGTTTTCTGAAGATGTTAGCTTGTGCTCCAGAAGGACTCGTGAGCTCTATACAAAACTGTAAGTTAAGCGATTAAATTGAATGTAGAGAAGCTCGTAAGCTTTACGGGTATTTCAAGATTCGAGAATATCGCGAGAAGCCGAGACATTTTTTATCGAACAAACTAGAGAGTTCGTAAGCTTTAAAATATTTCTTGCACACGAATGTGGCGTTAATAAGAGCCATATTTTATTAATTCGATAAAAAATAATTAACTTTTGTAAGGTGTGCCGCCAGCTTCGTGTAAATGCAGCGCTCTCTCCTGCAAGTAACCTCTCAGATAAGTAAGTATAAAATAAAATCAACTAATACTTGGCGCGATTTACCTTCGGAGAGATTTAGTCCCAGTTTATATTCCAATCGATGATGATGGAATAAATGGTCCCCTTCCAATTATGACGAAGTCAGAATAGCAATAACAAGATTGAAAAACAACAAGACCGCGGGCGCTGATGGATTGCCTGCGGAGCTATTCAAATACGGCGGCGAGGAGTTGGTAAGGCGCATGCATTAGCTTCTTCGCAAAATATGGCCGGACGAGTGCATGCCCCACGATTGGAATCTAAGTGTTCTTTGTACAGTCCACAAGAAGGGGGATACTGCAACTGATTGATCGGCTGATTGGACCTTATCAGTGCGGCTTCAGACCTGGTAAATCTACCATCGACCAGATTTTCACAGTGTGCCAAATCTTGGAAAAATCCCGTGAAAAAAGAATCGTCACACATCACCTCGGCGTCGATTTTAAAGCCGCCTTCGACAGCAGGAAAAGGAGCTGCATATATGCCTCTATGTCTGAATTTGGTTTCCCCGCAAAACTTATACGGCTGTGCAAAATTACGTTGAGCAACACCATCAGCTCAGTCAGAATTGGGAAGGACCTCTACGAGCCGTTCGAAACTAAATGAGGTTTCAGACAGGGTGACCTCCTATCGTGCGATTTCTTTAATATGTTGCTGGAGAAAATTATACTAGCTGCAGAACATAACCGCTCTTGAACAATATTCTATAAAAGCGTGCAATTACTGGCATATGCTGATGACATTGATATCGTCGGGCTAAACACCCGCGCCGTTAGTTCTGCTTACTCCAAACTGAAAAAAGAAGCGGTAAAGATGGGTTTGATGGTGAATGAGGACAAAACGAAGTACCTGCTGTCATCGAGCAAAGAATCAGCGCATACGCGCCTTGGCAACAACGCTACTATTGGCAGCCATAATTTCGAAATAGTAAAAGACTTCGTTTATTTGGGAACCAGCATCAACATTAGCAACAACATCAGCGCTGAAACCCAGCGAAAAATCACTCTTGCCAATAAATGCTACTTTGGACTAGGTAGGCAATTGAAAAGTAAAGTCCTCTATCGGCAAACGAAAATCATACTCTACAAGTCACTTATAGTTCCTGTCCTGCTATATAGTACAGAAGCATGGACCATGACAACAGCAGATGAAGCGGCTTTGGGAGTGTTCGAGAGAAAAGTTCTTCGAAAGATTTATGGACCTCTACGCGTTGGCGATGGCGAGTACTGAAGAAGATTTAATGATGAGCTGTACGAGCTATACGCAGACATCAACATAGTCCGTTCATAGCGAATTAAAACGCAGCGGCTGCGCTGACTAGGCCATGTTATGCGAATGAAAGATGACGCTCCGCTCCGGCCAAGAAAGTGTTCCTATCGGAACCCGCCTATGGAAGCAGAGGTAGAGGGCGGCCCAACTCCGCTGGAAGGACCAGATTGAAACCGATTTAAACTCCCTTGGTGTGACCGATTGGCGCTGGTTGGCAGAGAGAAGGAGCGACTGGCGCGCCTTGTTGGACGGCCATAACCGTTTAAACGGTTAAACGCCAATTAAGTAAGTAAGTTATATTCCAATTTGCGTGGTGCTCCTTTTGAATATTCCCTACAGATGGCGGGATGGGACTTAAATGTTTTATGCCGACTCCGAACGGCATCTGCAAAGCAGATGAATTTTCACTGAGATGCTTTTCATGAGAGAAATACTCTCGGAGTGGTTGCAAATCACTGCCGAGGGGCGACCCCGTTTATAAAAACTATATTCTAAATTTTTGATGTTACTTTATCCGGGAGTTCAACCCAAGACCGTGGTAGGTAAATTTATTCCACATAAAATTTTTCTTGCCAACTTCAGAGAGGTCTTAAGTTCAGCCCATGCGGCCAGGGCCGGATTAACAAGTAGGCGGAATACGCAGTTGCCTGGGGCCTCCGAAAAATGAAAAAGACTTCTAAAGTTTTCTTACAAACATTAAATTCTAGCGAGTGAAGGAAAAATATAATCAGAACTGAAAATAATTTTTACTCAAATAAATAAAACTCAATTGACCGCATTCAAAAGGCGACGACCGACGAACTAGACAAGGTTCCTAAAAAGGACATTTGCGACTCATTTGACAAATTGTATTATCGTGCAAAGAAGTGTATCGAAGTGAAAGGAGAGTATATTGAACAAGAAAAAAGAATTATCTCAAAATGTACACTGGTTGTTTTTATTTTGGAAAATTTCGGTTATTTTTGGAACGGAAGGTGTAGAAGCCTTCAACTCTATTTTGACTGCTATGCGTCCAGTGAGTAACTCATTGCAAAGTGAAAAAGCAGATTTGAAAACGTGTGGTTTTTTGTACGGATCGTTAGAAAAGAGTTTAGTTTCATTCCGTGAAATGTTCAATGATTTCGAGGAAAAAACAAAATAATTATTACCTGGTGTAGGTTATACAGAAATCGTAAAACGTACTCGTGGTAGAAAAAAACAACCCAATGACGGAAATGCTCCAGAAGTAGAATTTTCGCCTCGCGATGATTTTAGGACAAAAGGTTTCCTCGAAATTATCGAAAATCTTCACAGTGAAATCAAGCGATATGCGAAAGTGTATATGGAAGTTTCAGAGAGATTTGCATTTCTCATCAACTTTTCTCTAAGTGATGGAGACCTCCACGAAGCTATAAATAACTTAGTTATTTTTTATTCTAGAGACTTGGAAGAATTTTTCATTGAAATGAAACAATTGCAAAGTTACGTGAACTCCAGATACACTGATGCCCAAAAAACTCATAGTCATTTGTATAAGATTCTAATGGAAAATCAATTAGCCGATGTATTTCCTAACACAGAAATAGCTCTTCAGATTTTTTTTTAAATTAATGATCACAAATTGTTCTGCCGAACGATCCTCCTCGCAATTAAAAAGAATCAAAGCTGCTGAAAGAGCTACAACGCGACAAGAGCGACTCGAGATGTTAGGTATACTTTGCATTGAGTCAGATTTATTGAACAAAATCTATCATCAATGTCGAATAGATGAATTTGCCGAAAACAAATGTAGAAAACGGCATGTTTAAAATGTAGATAGTAATATTATTGATATTATTACATTGTGACAATAAAATTTTTATGAAAGATATAAGTTTGTATTTTGTAATCGAAAAAAGAAGGGAACGGACGTGAAAAAAGGGCCCCAAAATTGATGGTTGCCTAGGGCCCCGTTGAGGGTTAATGCGGCCTTGCATGTGGCGGTTCAAAAGCACCCACGAACAAATGCATAAAATGGTACAAGCTTTGCCTGAGTGGATCCAATCACTGAGCCGAACTGCTTTAATTTTTCGGGCGCTTTGCAGCCCTGCTTTTTATAGCCTATACAGGAAAGTGCAATTATAACGTTTTATTATTGAACTCATATCATATATATTATATCTAATTGCTGTTTTTATGTACGGGTCCCTTTTTCGCTCTTATTTAGAATCCAAATCTATAAATAAAGTGCTTTTGTTTAGCTATATTTTATTAAAATAATCTGTTAAAAATAAACGATTGTGAGCACACAAATAAATCTATTTGTACTATGGCACTTTTGTGAATATTTGCACTGCATTACCGGCACTTGCTACCATACGCCAGATGGCAGCGCAAGCTGTATATTTTAATTGATTGATAGAAGAGCTGATTTCTGTTGATATTTGATAAGATACTTTTATCAAGGTTGCGCGAGATGCGCACGGGTCCGGCTTGTTATATTTTATTTTATATGTTTTTTACGAAACTTTTGCATAAAAAGCAAAGAAAACAATAACATTTTCACTACACTAATTAAATTAATGAAGAAACTTATATTCAAAATACTTTCCGTAAGGTCTGCCCAGATCGCAT
Organism: Eurosta solidaginis; assembly: GCF_040869045.1. Classification (NCBI taxonomy): domain Eukaryota; kingdom Metazoa; phylum Arthropoda; class Insecta; order Diptera; family Tephritidae; genus Eurosta; species Eurosta solidaginis. The sequence goes on along the minus strand of NC_090321.1, from coordinate 232,229,385 downwards.
AATCCACACACATCCCGCCTAATATTTGATTGCTGATGAAACGTCAACAAACTGTTCAAAAATGTAACTGAAGCAATTAAAAATGAAGGAAAAGGTTAAATAGAGCGGAATAGTTAGCACGTACTGATTTATGTTTGTAACCAATTGAAACTGAGCTTTAAATGTTGCTAATGACGCTGAAAGGTTTCAAGGTTCTGTCGCAATGAGCCCTGACTATTCGTGCTGCTCTGTTAGTACATTGAACTGTAAAACTGGAAGTTCTACAAGCAACAACCCTACGAAGAATGTAAAAAGGTGCAACGATAAATACATAAGTGAAAAACTGCCCCGCCAACATTAAGAAGCTCATTTTTCACATTGTCGCGTACTATGTACATTAGATTGGCCAAAAAAAAATTTTTACAATTTTTTACTCCACATTTTGAGTCCACATTTTTAATTAATTTACGTTTCTACCACATCTATCTAATTTTTTTGATCAACCACCAACACATATTTTCTTGAAAGCGAATTTTGTATAGATCAATTAGCCCCAGTTCCTTTCTCCTAAAGGGTATGGAGACTATTTTGGATCAGCATATTCGGGAGGTCAACCTAAACAAACTCCCTCTGCGTGTTACACAATTTGCCCATCAGTCAAGAAAATCCAGAAACGGCTATTCACAGCTTCACGAAAACTGTTGAAAAGGCGTTGGAGTCTTTTATTAAACCTCAGGGGCTTTCGATCACATGACACATCATGCTATGATGGGCATGGATATAAGCCCATGGATTTCGAGTCGACGTCCTCACACATTCGATTGCCGTAACCACCGAACTATCTCATACATGTAATAATTGTGAGAAATATTCAATAAACTATTCTGAAGAAAAAATTGTAGAAAATTGTATCTTCAAATTCTGGACTATTCAAAAATGTCTATATTGAAGTGCAAATCACAATACATATACAAAATTGTATTACACTAAAACTTTTTTAAATTGAAAAAAAAAAAATTATTTTAAATGTTGAAAGAATGTTTAATGAATAAATTTTGAATTAAAATTTTTCTCTGTGCTACAATATTTTTGAAAAATTTTTTGTTGTCAATTGTCAAATTAGTGCAAATTTGAATATCATACCGAAGTGCCTTGGTGTTTTTTCTTTGCACTTTCATATGAAATTCAGGCACTTTCATATGAATCGAATTTATATGTGAGGGTATGTGGGAGTGCGGCCGACGCACGGTGGGGTATTTGATCAATCTAGATTTTTCAAAATATTCTAATTTTTTTAAAATATTCTCCCTGGCGTTCCTAGATGTCCACTGAATAGTATACATACCCCAAAACCCATCTGCAACGTCAACGGAGCTAACCGCGCATATCTAAAGTTGTATAAAAATTGTGTGCAGTTCGATGTATTTTTGGATTAAAAAGCAATATACCCTTCTAACCTAAATACTTGTTCACTTGTTACATTTTCTTTTAGGACAGGTAAATGTGTTTTTAATTCATACCACGAATATTAACATCACTAAGCGATACTAGCATCACAAGCCGATACTAAGCAGCCACTCGTATGTACGTAAACAAATCAAACACCATGTACACACAAACATACAAGGCAACGGAGAGATACTCATAAACACATGTAATCATCAGCCGAAGTAGTACTCACATATACACACGCATATGGCTACAAACTACAAATATACATGTATATGGCTGGTGAACGAGGAAACCGAGAGTATAAAAGCAGCGCAATCTGAGGCATGACTAATCAGTTTCGATTTAAGCACGCTATTGGTTGTGAAGTATAAGTGTTATTGTGAAGTACCTCAAAGTAGTCTAATAAAGACCATTTTGCATTATTGAATATTGGAGTTATTTATTCAATAGTTTAGCGATTCGAACGTTAGCAGAAGGTTTGGAATAAGCGGAATTCCCCAAAATTCGTTACAATATGTTAAGATTTTGTATACCGCTTGTTTTAACTGATTTATTCTACTTATAATACTACTACTTTTCAATATTAAATTTTTTAAAAACCTTGTAAACAAAAAGATATATCCTTTTTTCGTGGTATATTATGTCAATAATTTTTTGGCAATACATAAGCTTGTGTTTGTTTCAAAGTTTAATAACAAAAACGGCTGCGCATACCCGCGATTTTTTGAATAGTCATCAATTTTGTAAGAGACTGATACTCCTATTGGCAAAAGGTGGCAACCTTGCGAAAAGTCTTAAAATGTAATACTATATCGATGTACCAAATTTGATTCAATCGGCTAAGCCGTTTCCGAGACGGTAGTATATATACAAAGAAATATAAAAAAGGTAAAAGTATCAATAAAAATTCGGAGTAAAATACCTTTCGTTTGATACCCATATTGACATACATATCTCATGTAATGCCAAAAAATTACCCCGGGTCCCTCCGAAACCGGGGGCTCCATCCATAGTAATTCTGCGCGGAACACCGTGAATTTACTGTCAAATATTTCCTTTCATAACAATGAAGTGAGACAACTACTTTCTTTAACAGAAATGACTGCTGTTTTAGGTTTGGCCAGCTAGATTGATCAAATAACCCCACCGTGCGCCGTGGTGTGATGGCAGCGTGATCCGCCTACCACACCGAAGATCCTGGGTTCACGCCCCGGGCAAAGCAACATCAAAATTTTAGAAACAAGGTTTTTCAATTAGAAGAAAATTATTCTAAGCGGGATCACCCCTCGGCAGTTTGGCAAGCACTCCGGGTGTATTTCTGCCATAAAAAGCTCTCAGTGAAAACTCATCTGCCTTGCAGATGCCGTTCAGAGCCGGCATAAAACAAGTAGGTCCCGTCCCGCCAATTTGTAGAAAAAATTAAAAGGAGTACGACGCAAATTGGAAGAGAAGCTCGGCCTAAAATTATTATTTACATATGGGAGTACTAAGAACGTTTTTTTATATTCAAAGTGTGAGTTTGTATCTGTGCCAAAGGTGTTATAAGTTTATAGGGTCTTAGAAGCTCTGCTCAAATTAATGAAAAGTTTTACATGAAAATAAGAAATTCTTACTCGTTAAATTAAATATTAAAAAATCAAAATGTGCAACTGTCGTGGCAGTGGATTGTAATCGAGGTGCTCAATTGTACAGTAGGCAGCTGTTATTCACCGAGTTAAGTACTCTTGATTGAAAAAATTTAAGAAAATATTTCCCTCAAATTAAAGAAAATTTGTATCCAAAAATTAAAAATTCTTTCTTATTACATTGAAAATTTCCTCAATTTAAATAAAATTGTTTAAGGAAATGTTTCCTTATTTTAGGTAAGTTTTTTTCTGAGTGTAGTTAAATAAATAAATGTAAGGCGCGATAACCTACGAAGAGATTTTGGGGCGAACTTCTCTTCCGGTTTTCGTCGTCCTCTTTTTGATTTTTCCCACAAATTAGCGGGACGGGACCTACATATTTTATGTCGACTCCGAACTGTATCTGCAAGGTACATGAGATTTCACTGAGAAGCTTTACATGGCATAAATACACTCGGAGTGTTGGCAAAATCACTGCCAAGGAGCGACCCCGCTTAGTAAAACTTTTTTCTAATTGAATTATCCGGGGCTTGAACCCAGGATCTTCGATTTGGTAGGCGAACACGCTACCCCTACAACACGGCGGCCACTGTGTAGTTAGAGGCTTCTCGAGAATATGAGTATTAAACTGCAAATTCTAATGTGTATCAAGCTTATAGATGTATTAATATCTTTCAACCAGTATCGAGGTTATCATCCAATATGTGCGCCAGTGATAAACCTGGAGTCGTTTAACATAAATTGCGTGAACATAAGGAGCTTTAATGCTGAGATTTATGCAAATATGAAAGTGGAAGGAATAAAAGCCCCTAAGGCGTCGTTAGCTAGGTCATGGTTTGCGAATCGATGAAGGCATTCTCCTTCTCCCATTGGGATGATAGGGACAGCTGGATTAAGACTTGATCTTCCTTGGTGCTCTCAGGTGGCAGTTAAAGCAGAACAGGATAACTGGCGTGACGTAATCCCCTGGGCAGTTAGGACCACAATTGTTATGATTAATAATCAGGCCTTAAATTATAACTACTCAATTTCATTACTGTCGCCAGATTTAGCTGTTGTAATAAGTTTTCATTACGCAAAGTTCCTTTAGACATTATTTACGGACAAAGAGTTTTGTTGCTGATTACTGACAAGTTCTTTCTTCACAAAGCATCTCGCCGAAAACAAGAAACTCGGTACCCATTTGCTTTCCTGGTCATCCCCTCCTTATCAAGTAAGTTATCAAGTAGATCCATCAGGAGTTCGAGGTCGCCAGAATCCTTGAATCAATCTGGTATTTTAGTCGCCTCCTATGACAGGCAGTATTAAAATACATTCTCAGTTTGTATTTTGATATACATATATCAATTGCGTGCGAACGGACATGTATTTAGAGCTCGTAAATAGAATAAACATTATAAAGTGTGTGTGCTTTGATAAGCACTAAAAATTGGTGAAACTAGCAAAGTAGTGACAGGTGATGTACCAGCATTAATAAAGTGCCTTTCTTGTGAGATTTAATTATATTTAATTTAAATAAAAAGGTGAAAATATATTTTGCTTGTGCAGTGTTGTGTAACTGTTAAGCAGAAAATGGAAGAGTACGGGAAATGTAAAAAAATAAGAGGGGAAACAGGTGTAAGATGTGAGGGTGTGTGTGGTAAGGTTTACCATAAAAACATTGCGTGTGCATCTATCGATGATTATGGCCTTAATTGTTTGCAAGGTTGTAAACTTTTAAGATTTATTTGTGATGATTGGATGACTTATGTTTCCAATGTTGATGAGGCTTTAAGGGAAATCTTGGCTATTTCAGAGGTAAACAAAGTAAATTTGAAAGAGCAAAAAAGCGAAATTGAAAAAATGTTGAGTGAGCATAAAAGGGAAATAACGAAAGAGAGATGAAAATAATAGTAGAAAAAATCTATAAGGTGAACTCAGAAAAACTAGAGTTAATGAAAAAAATAGAATGCTTGTGCTTAGAAAATAAGGATAAACTAAGTAAAGTTAGTATACCGAATGAGGCGTTCACTAAGCAAAAGGATGAAATTATTAATGAAGTTAAAAAGGTTGCTAATATCCCTAATGAGGCATTTAATAAACAGAAAGAGGAAATTATAAAAGAGGTTAAGAAGGCTGCAAATCAGAATAAAGGTTTTGATGGTGGAAATGTTTCTACATATGCCACTGTTACAAAAGGCATCCCTCCAATTGTTATTAAGCCCAAAGTGAAACAAGCCATTGAGAAAACAAGAACGGATTTAAACAAAATAGATCCATCCCATTTAAATATAGGAAGGGTACAAAAAGGAAATAAGGGCACGATAATTATAAGCGCTAATACAGCAGGCGACAAGGACAAAATTAGAGATACGCTAACAGAAAAGTTGGATAAAAATGTGTATAATATAGCTGAGCCAAAAGTGTATTTTCCTAGAGTTGTGGTAGCTAATATTAGTGCAGAGCATACCGAGAGCGGAATAGTTAGCCGGATCCTACACTGAGGGAAGCTAAAATGAAATGTATTACAATTAAACGCGCTAAAAAAGAAAATAGAGGACAACATATTAACGCAGTTATAGAAATAGAGCATAAATATTATGAGGCCATCCTGAGACATAAGAAAATTAATGTTGGAGGGATCGGTGCCCAGTTTATGACGGTCAAACTGTAAAAAGGTGCTACAAATGTTTAGGGTTTAACCACATAGCTGCCAATTGCATCTGAAACAGTGATGTAGTAAATGTCTGGGAGAACATGGGGCAGAAAACTGCCAGGAGAGCATGCCCATTAATAAATGTGGTAATTGCGTAGATGCCAATAATCAGTTAGGTTTTAAGCTCAATATAGACCATAACATAATGAGCCATGACTGCCCAGTTTATCAAAGGAAGCTTAAACTGGAAAAACAACGAGTTGATTTTTAGCAACCAAGACGTACAAGCCCAGTAATAAATGTTTTTGATTTGAAATGTGTCTACTTGAATATTTGTAGTTTGTTAGCAAATAAAGCAGAGCTCTAAAAAATGATAGAAGAAGTGGATCCGGACATTGTTTTATGCTCAGCAACACGTATAACTTCAGATATTCTTGATTCTGAAGTTAATATTACACCGTATACATTAATTCGCTGCGACTCTCATAATAGACATACGGGAGGGGTCGTTTTATTACTGAAAAAGGAAATCAAGTACAAAGTCAGGTTTAATCGATCAATTGATAGAAATGTATGGTGTGCTATAGTAAAATTAAAGCAAGTGGACATTAAGTGGCAAATAGGTGTGTTGTACCATTCCCCAAGCACTAGTGACAGTGAATTTTTAAATCACGTAGAGAGTATTTTATCAGAAGTATTAGAATCAGGTACGAATTCCCTTCTAGTTGGAGATTTCAATATAAACTTAAATATTAACTCTTCGAGTAGCTACAAACTGAATGAAATTTGTACACGTAGCGCAACGAAACAAAAAAAAAATTTCAATACAAGAGTCGCGGAACTTCTCAAACAAAAATAGATTTATTATATGCAAACGCTGATATACTGTTTTGTGTCAATCTTGAAGACCACAGAATATCCGATCACGAATCTATTTCATTTGCTATAAAAGTAAGTAATTCAAACCCGTTACGAAGAGCCATTTCATCAACATCCTGGGAGAATTATTCTGCCGATAACTTGACGGCTCTACTGAGGAATTGCGATCTCAGTTTAATAAGAAGCATGAATGTCAACGACATGGTCAACTATATAAATACTTGTTTACTAGATTGTATGGGAGTACTAACGTTTGAAAAAAACAGTACGGTAAAGTTAAGAAATAAATGGTATGACCAAGAATTGACAGAATTTAATAAACTAAAATACCGGTTGCACTCACAAGCTAGAGCAACGGCTGACTATACCGAATATAACATGGTCGCGAAGTACTACAAAAAACTAATCAAATTTAAAAAGATTAAATACTTGGAGAATAATATTGATATTAATAGTTCAGATGCAAGCTAATGTGGAAGCATCTTAAGCATGCTGTAAACTTAACGGGGCCACAAGAAAAGATCTTGACGGTGATCGTAAAAGGTGTGACATATGATACACCTCGCGATATTGCTGAAGCATTGAACTCCTTCTTTATAGATAGCATTGTTGATATAAACAGGGAAATTGAAGTTGTTCAACGTCAGAACGACTTCCAATTTACAGCTAGGTCATGTTTAAAATTCGAAGAAATTACGGTTGAGGATGTTACACGTATAGCAAAAAGGTTCAAAAATAAAACTGGGGGGAAAATTTACTTTCAGAAGGCGTAATTAAAGATTCGGTATCGTACATGGGTTTCTTCTATGCAACCGTTATAAACAAATCAATGACTACTGGAATAGTGCCAGACATGTGGAAAATTTCGACAATAGTACCAATTAGGAAAGTAAAAGGTTCAATAATGGCAGAAGAACTAAGGCCGATAAATACATTGCCTAACATAGAAAAAATTCTAGAAATTGTAATAAAAAATCAACTGCTTAATTACTTAGAAAATAATAAAATCCTTATAAAGGGACAATCCGGTTTCCGAGAAAGGCACTCTTGCGAGACGGTCTTAAATTACGTCATATCTAGCTGGAAGGAAGAGCTGAGCCTAAAAAAACATATAGTACCAGTTTTCATTGACCTGAAAAGAGCGTTCGAAACAATTGATAGGAATATAATGCTCGATAAACTACAAAAAATTGGTATTAGGGAAAATGAATTGCAGTGGTTTAGAAGCTTCTTATCAGACCGGAAACAAAGAACAACCATCGAGTCAGTAGTCTCATCCGAGGCACAGGGGTCGGTATTAGCACCAATCCTGTTCAACATTTACATAAACGATATATCATCAGCACTGAAATATAGTAAAATCAGGTTGTTTGCACATGATGCGCTACTTGAAGTAAATGAAACGGGCATTTCAATAGCAAGGAGCAAAATGCAAGAAGATTTGGCTTTGCATTAATAAACTCAAGCTTAACGTTAACAAAACTAAGTTCATGGTTTTATCTAGGACGACCAATAAAGAATCACTTAATTTAGATCTAAAAATAATGAATACAAGCATTGGGGATGTCAAAATATTTAAGTCCTTAGGGATCCTGATTGACAATAAACTGAGGTTAGCGGATCATATTGATTATATTGTTGCCAAATGGGCAAAAAAATTGGATTTTGGAAGAGATCCTGTAAACTTATTAGTAAGAAATATAAGTTGAAAGTATATAGATCCATCATAGAACCGCACTTCTTATATTGCCCTACAATATTCTTTATTGCCAATGAAACACAAGTAGACATGTTACAAATTATGCAAAACAAAGCTATGAGATTTATATTGAAAGTGAGGTACGACACTTCCATAAAGAGTATGCTTGATGCACTAAACTGGTTGAGAGTGAAAAAGTTGATATTTTACCATAGTATGAAATTTGTACTTTATATCAAGCATGGTAAATTACCAGCCTACCTAAGTGAAAAACTTGTTTATGTGAATGAAACCCATTCTTACATAATCAGGGAAAATAATAATTTTAGATTACCTCTTCTCAAAACAGAAATGGACAAGCAAAATATAATTTACAAAGACCTGAAATGTTTTAATGAACTACCTAATCATGTTAAAAATTGTGAAAACTTAAACACCTTCAAAAAAAGTTTATTAGAATATTGCAAAACCCTTCCAATAAGATAAAATATTTTGTATCTGTATTTCATGTTACTGATCCTTGAGCGTACATGGCAATCCAAATATACAGATAGGAACCTCATGCATCAGGTCAAAAACATATATCGGTCGCATACAGCATAAATATTAAAAGTGTGTAATCATACGTCTTGGAGTAGGGCAGGATTGAGAACACGTCCTTCCAACCTCCCAATGAGATGACTCCAAGACTCGCCCGTTGGGACCACCAGTTCCCGTGCTGATCGGAATCTCATGAATTCCGACACCCCAAACGCTAGAAATCCTATTATTATTAAAATATATTTATAATTTGTAATAATCTAAGTTTTAGGCTTAAAACGCCGTAATAATAAATAAATAATAATAATACTGACATTGACGAATGATAATTTAACTTAGACCAATGATGGAATATGTGATGTGTATATAGATCGAGGTCTGAGCAAATTTAAAAAGTGAGCTGTATGTACCACGCACTTCCGACTGGAATGATCCATTCGGGACTTTTGCGAGATCACTTCGGGATTGTTCTAGACTAATGGAACTATTTCGGCGTAGTTCTACACTACTTCGGGAACGTTTGTTGATAGTTTCAGAATTGTTTTCGGGCCCATTGCGGGACTATTAGCGAGCTTTTTTTGGGATAATTATGAGATAGTTTTCAAGATTGTTTAAGGATTGTTTCTGATAATCTCTCTAAAATTTCCGAATTATTTTTGGATAACTTTTGGAACTTTTCTGGATAGTTTCTGAACTATTTCGAACAGTTTCGGGATTATTTCTTTAATTTAGGGATAATTTAAGGACAATTTCGGAACTATTTTAAAATCATTCGGGAATGGTTTTTGCAATCTTATTGGGATCGTTTTATAATTATTTGGGACACGTTGCTTTAGGATATTTTCGAGACCGTTGCGAATTTGTTTAAAGAGAATTTCTATGGCATTACCGGAAAAATAGGTAGCGTCTGCCGATTCGCGACCGACAAACTCCATTTTTCTTCATGTAAAAATTAAAAAAAAAAAGTTGGAAAGGACGCCAGCTTTCATTTTTTCACGTTTGCTGTTTCGACAACTTTTTCGCGCAGAGGTTATGCACTATGGGATCGTCGGAGAAACTAATTTCAAAACCAAATATCTCACCACGGTTAGAGCTAGGGCTCACTCATACTCTCAAAATTTCTTTTTTATTAAAATTAATTATGGATGAACCAATTTTCTATTAACTAATCTGCCGGTACCATAAATTATTGACCAAAGCTATTACAAAAAAACAGGTGTCTGGCACAAAGCATGGAAGCCTTATTAAGACCGTTGTTGTTAGCTTGGGCATGGTGCTAAATAGCAGTAATCCAGGGTCCACAAATTTATCACGCAAAACCCTCGCTACAACAGGCAACTATGCTTTGTTCTACACCCTTTTATACCACAAGGATAAAAATTACCTATGTAGGTACTGCATACACATATCTCCTTATAGCTTACCTGTTTATCCTCTGACATGGACTCGTCATAGCGCGCCTTGTTAAAAACTGGTGGATTATCATTGATATCTTCAATAGTGACTTTAAATGTGCACACATCGTCCAATGGTGGTAGACCATTATCCGTCGCTTGTACCGTCACATACACACGTTTTTCGTATATCGGCTCATCGCGATCAAAAATATGCGCCGTTACAATTACACCCGTTTTTGGATCAATATGAAATTTCGATCTTTCCGCAGCGGACTGTACAAGACTGTATTTGATTTCTTGATCCGAATCGGGATCTTCTGCTTGCACCATTATAACAAAAGTATTTTCTGGCCTTTCCTCTTTTACCGATGGTTTATAGCTAGCACAATTTTTAAAAGCCGGCTTACGATTATCCGAATACTGTTCAATTGGATCGACACTATTTTCATGTATCATCGACGCTGATGCACCGAAATATATTGCCGAATTACCGCGCGCAGAGGGTAAAGCCGAATAAAGCGAACTCGCCGAATCGGAAGCGGGTTTAGGAGAACGTCGAAAACGCATGGGATCGTTTAAATTTTTTTGTCTATCGTAACTAATGTTTTGCGCGGGTATTGTGAGGATCGAAAAGAGGTCATCTCTTGGACTTGTCGTTAAGGTTGTGCGAACGACGTCGTTGGACGCGCTCGTAGTTGTTGCATAAACCCATACGGCTGAATGAAAGTTTATTAGCGCTAACGCAAAGGTTAACGTTTGATATTTGTGTAATTTGCGGCATAAATGCTCTCGTGGCCGCAAATGTTGGCGAGGGCAGCGATACTGTTGTGGCGGTGTTGGCGGCGGCAAGTGAAAAATGTGTGTTTGATGTGATGGGCTGTGATTTTGAGGCGACATATCGTAGCATTACAGCGTGAACGCGGACGGAAAGTGCGGGGTGTAAACAATTAAAATATGTACGTGATATGTTTTATAGAATGTGGTTATTAATTAATTTATAACTTATTTTTTTTTTTTTGTTTTTGTTAACTTTAAGTTATTTTTGGTTTCTGCACACACAACTTGGAAAATATGCAATAAATGTATGCGTATGAGTCACCCAGTATTTGTTACCTATTCATTTATCTCTCTTTTCCCTGTACGATCAGCAGTCTATACTCTCATTGGGGTCAATGTAGAATTTCTGCACTGCACTTTTTTTTCCTTATTTTATTTATTAACTCACTAACGTTAGCTTTTTTATGCACTGGCGAATTTATTTTTAATTACTTAGCTTTGATGTCGTCGTATCGGCACTCAATTTAGAGTGTTGTTGTTTTACTGCTATGAACGGCGACTGCATTTTCATGGAAACCGTACGGAATACAAAAAAGCACACAAAAAATGTAGCCTCTGCGCATAGATGAACCTCTGCGTATAGAACACACGATATGTATGTATGTATGTATGTATGTATGTTTGCAGTCACTATTTACACAATGGTTGGTATTATAAAACAAGTTGATTAATTTCTTTTTTGTCACTGCTTTATTCAATTTATACTAGCAGCATATAAAAGCATTAACTTTGTACATACACATGCACATGCATGTTAATACATTTGTATGGACATTCACTAAAAGCACTTTTTCGTGATTCTAATTTGTTTTTCGTTCAACTTGCTTTATACAGCTACTTCGTTTATACTTTCATCACTGTGTTTGGTTTATGTGCATTTACTTTTTCTTCACACAACTTATTTTTACACTTTAAACAGGTAATTCCAGGTAAAAATAGTGGTTAACATATACACACACATAAACAAGCCGCTTTCGTCACACCGCTATGAAGCGCGCTGCCTCTGCGCGCAGCGACGCTAAACTTCACTTGCGTCGACAAGTATTCATACATGTGTACGCGTTCACTCTGATATATCTATGTTAGTGGTTGTTAGCAAATCCGACTAAATTTTCAAGTTATTAACAATGGAGTTGAATATTTTTAGAATTTTCGATATCAGATAATATAAATACTCTATACACATATATAAATCATTTTGCACCTCAAATTGGCTATTATACAAAATATGTATGTACTCGTTTACACTTAAGAAATATCAGTTTCACAATTTTCCAAAACACATTCGACCAAATTTCTTGCTATGAATACATCTGATTTCCGGTTTGTAAGGTAATAATTTGCCTTCTTTATAAAACACCTTTACTTTCTTTTTTTCCCGCTTTATTTTTGTTTTAATTGTATATTCACAACTTTAACGGTGTCTTGCACATTTTAATTTAAAATTTGAATTGTTATCCACATTAAAGCAAAAACGCTACCCACCAGCCGCGAACAACTGACCCCGACGTTAACTCAACAATAAATGAACTTCCAGCAACAAATAAATGCCAACCGTAGCGCAGTGATGCCATCTTTAACAAGATTTCATTTAGTGTTGGAATATTTTAAATAAATGTTTTTCAAAACAGCATTAAGTATAATTTTAATTAAAAAAGCAATACGAATTTAAAAAATTTTAAAAATGTTAACTAATCTATGAACATGGTATAAAAAATAGCTTCAATAACTAAATAACTTTGTATTGAGAAGCTGTTGGCATCACCGCTGTTTTGAAAACATGTAATCGATGGCTTGTTGCTTCACGTACTCGATAACAAATTTTGTTTGCGAACGACACAACAGATGACGCGCTGGTAATCATTGAAAACTAGTGTCCACACGGTACGTAATTGATACTAAGAATAATTCATTACTTTGGTTGCAAAATATCTGGTTCGATTAAAGGGCTAGGCTAATTAATGGTGACTTATAACCATAAAACCATAGCCAGATAAAACAGCTGATCGAACCTACCTTATGGAAATCAATGTAATCGATTAATGGTGCCATACCATAACGTGAAGGCCATAACCATACCATAGCCAACCAATTGGCTTTTGCTTTCTCGCCATATCCATAACCTAAAAATATTTAAGTTGGTGAATTTAATAACTTTTTGTAGATTTTATTCATTGTTTTGGATATGTTATGACTAAGAGACTTCTTTTTTGTGAAATATGTTTGCAATTTTGTGCGTTTTCTTCATTTTTATGAAATTTTCACGATTTTTAGTTAAGGCACCATTAATAGATCACATTGGAGATGATTATGGATATGGGTATGGTTACGACTATGGCGTCAACGTGATCGATTAATGGTGCCTTAACCTAAAAATGGTGCAAAAGTCATAAAAATGAAGAAACCGGAAAAAATTATAGACATATTCCACAAAAAATAAGTCTCTTAGTCATAACGTATTCAAAACAATGAAGAAAATCTACAAAAAGTTTTTAAATTCACCAACTCAAATATTTTTAGGTTATGGATATGGCGAGAAACCAAAAACAATTTGATTGGCTATGACGTTAGCGTTATGGTATGGCACCATTAATCGATTACATTGATTTCCATAAGGTAGGTTCGATCAGCTGTTTTATCTGGTTATGGCTTTATGGTTATAAGTCGCCATTAATTCGCCCTTTAAGCTGGAGTCATTGGTGCCGTATGTCGTATCGCTGTATCCGTATCCCTAACGTAATCAGCTGTTTATCGTTACGACGGTAAACCAAAACCCAATTGGTTGGCTACGATACGGTTACGACCTTAGCGGCACCAATAATCTATTGCATTCATTCTCATAAGGTTCGTCGAATCAGCTGTTATAAGGTTACCGATACGGTTACCGCTAAAGCACCAATGTCTCCAGCTTTAAACAGTGCATATTTTCGTTTGGGAGAAGTATCCAATGTGACAGCAATGTTATATCAAACACACCGATTTTAAAATGACGTCGAAAAGCTCATCCCTAGCAGTCGATTAAATGGATTTATCCACCTCTAAAAGTTAAGATAAGGGATTTGTTAACAGAAGTTATTTTGCATTTTTATCAGAAAAAATCAAAGCTACACAATGTCTCAGGCCGGGGAACGTGTTTTTACCGAAGCTGAAAAAGCGCGCATGGAGCGTAATCGTATCAGAGCCTTACACCTTAGGCAAGCTAAATTAGTTGCAAATCCCTACCAGAAGAAGTGAGTTAATTGAACTGTATATATTATGAAATTTGTATTACTAAAAAATTCTTTCGCAAGGAATGGAAACTTGGCATCTGGCGAAGATTCTATTATTAAAGTACAGGGCACAAAATATATTGACAGTGGAGGTGGTTTTCTCTTAGAACAACCCGCTATACCTACTGCTGGACAAGCAGTTACTAAACAAAAAGAAACTGCAGGTAGCACCGCTGAAAATACAAATATTTCCAATGAAGCCATTACCATACCTGTTAACTATGAGGAATGCTTAGATTGTGGGGATGCTTTCGTAGAATCTTATCTATTTAGTAACTTTGGTCATACAGTATGTGATAAATGCCGTGACCCAGATGGACGTCATGCATTGATTACACGAACTGAAGCCAAAGCTGAATATTTACTCAAAGAATGCGATTTTGATAGACGTGAACCACAATTACGTTATATTAGCCGAAAGAATCCGCATAATGTGCGCTGGGGTGAAATGAAGCTATATTTACTGTTGCAAGTCGAAAAGCGTGCAATGGAAGTTTGGGGTAGCGAAGAGGAACTATGCCGTCAGCATGAATTGCGTGAGGAAAAACGTGAAGTAACAAAAGTGAAGAAATATAATAAACAAATGAAAAATTTGCGTATGGAAATGAGAAGTAGCTTATATAAAAAGGAAACGAAAGCAATACACGAACATGAATTCGGTGCTGACACCTATAATGAAGAAGATGATAATTACACGCATACGTGCTTAACATGTTCATACACAGAAACTTACGAAAAGATGTAAAACCTATTTGTTGATAGTCCGTTTTACGAAGAATATTGAAAACTGAACTTCTATGGCGGTTATATTAATCGCTTAACTTATTGATTCAACTAATAGAGCTCTTAATAATGCCACATTAGTCTACATAAATCAGTTGTTACTATGAAAATGCAGGCCATCTTGTTCTACATTATCTTAAAACACTTTCCAATTGGTTTATACCATAGAAATCACAAGCGCAATAGAGATCTGTTCAAATTATATTTAAATATAAATTTAAGATACATTTTATATGCATTAGTAAGTGTATGCAAAGAAACGAAAACAACCTTTCGGTCAATTCGTTTGGTTTTGATTTCGCTTTGAACTTGTGCACAAATAATTCGAATTATCACTAGTATCATTAAAAAAAATTAATCTTGCGCGTAAGGTAGGGTTGGTTTAGGGAAGTTTGAAGTTTCAATCGGATTTGATTTCAGAAGGCTCTATTTAACGATGGGCTCAGTTTGTTAAAATTTGTTGACCATTTCTTCTCCGAAATAAGGTCTTCCATAATTTTCCAGATAAACATTTGTTTATGCTATAGAATAGGAACATGGTTAGATTGTATACGTTAAAAACTCGTTTGATCAGTATTCCATTTTTCAAAGCTACATCCTTTCTTTATCAAGTTATTTCCCTTCTAAATAAGTGGGGTTTTCGTGTTGTCCCAAGCTTTTTCCCCGTTCTCCTTGAGGGTTTTTGTATTGGTATTTGTAGAAATTTAAAGTATTTGTATCACTAAATATTTAATGGCGAAACGCCTGTTTTCGAAATGCACTATTCAGGTTTAATTTCTCTGCATACTCAGTTAGTCTTAGTATTATATGTGCTCTGCGTAAATTTATACTTACGGCAAATAAATGCATCTGTTAATAATTTGTATGCGTCAGTTATGTAGGAAATAATTAATTGGTGATTAACTGTATGGTAATTTTGGCCGTTGTGTAACAAATTATTATTATTATTATTTATTATTACGGCGTTTTAAGCCTAAAACTTAGATTATTACAAATTATAAATACATTTTAATTATAATAGTATTTCTAGCGTTTGGGGTGTCGGAATGCATGAGATTCCGATCAGCACCGGAACTGGTGGTCCCAACGGGCGAGTCTTGGAGTCATCTCATTGGCAGGTTGGAAGGACGTGTTCACAATCCTGCCCTACTCCAAGACGTATGATTACAGTTTTATTATGTGTGCTGTCGGAATGATTTGATTCCGGTCAACCCAAAAGCCAGCAGCTCAGCAGAATGAGCCAATCTTATCGGACGGTTGGAAAGGACGTGTTTCCAATCCTCCCTGTACCAGCTTTTTAATTAATTATAATATATCATTGTTGTAGGAGTATAGGTGATTCACAAGAACTGTTTGTCTGGGACGATATTTTCAGGAATTCTTTCCCAATTTGATTGCGAGCGATATATGTATTTGCCCTGATGCATAAGGTTCCTCTGTGTCTATTTGGATTGCCATGTACGCTCAAGGATCAGTAACATAAAATACAGATACAAAATATTTTATCTTATTGGAATGGTTTTGCAATATTCTAATAAACTTTTTTTGAAGGTGTTTAAGTTTTCACAATTTTTAACATGATTAGGTAGTTCATTAAAACATTTCAGGCCTTTGTAAAATATATTTTGCTTGTCCATTTCTTTTTTGAGAAGAGGTAATCTAAAATTATTATTTTCCCTGATTATGTAAGAATAAGTTTCATTCACATAAACAAGTTTCTCACTTAGGTAGGCTGGTAATTTACCATGCTTGATATAAAATACAAATTTCATACTATGGTAAAATATCAACTGTTTCACACTCAACAAGTTTAGTGCATCAAGCACAAGGATTCAAGGGGTTGTGTAGCGCAATATATAGCTTCTCCAACCCAATTGTCAACCTCACCTTCGAGCGGCGAATCCCGTTTCACTAACAGACGAGGCTCTGGCGACCCCAAGCTCCTCATGGAACTTGGGGGTGGGGAGGGAGGGATGGCCTGAAGGTTTAATGTGGCCATATAAATCGTTCCCGAGATGGTCGGGCCAGCACCTTAATGGTGCTGTGTTACCGGAGCGTATCGGATCTGTATCCGACAAAGGACCATCACATCGATAACACTCCCCAAAGCCTTCGGGGAGTAACTAATCGCTACAACAACAACAACAACAACAGTGCATCAAGCATACTCTTTATGGAAGTGTCGTACCTCACTTTCAATATAAATCTCATAGCTTTGTTTTGCATAATTTGTAACCTGTCTACTTGTGTTTCATTGGCAATAAAGAATATTGTAGGGCAATATAAGAAGTGTGGTTCTATGATGGATCTATAAACTTTCAACTTATATTTCTTACTAATAAGTTTACACGATCTCTTCCAAAATCCAATTTTTTTGCCCATTTTTGCAACAATATAATAAATATGATCCGTAAACCTCAGTTTATTTTCAATCAGGAGCCCTAAGTACTTAAATATTTTGACATCCTCAATGCTCGTATTCATTATTTTTAGATCTAAATTAAGTGATTCTTTATTGGTCGTCCTAGATAAAATCATGAACTTAGTTTTGTTAACGTTAAGCTTGAGTTTATTAATGCAAAGCCATCTATACAATGAGTCCAAATCTTCTTGCATTTTGCTCCTTGCTCCGTTTCATTTACTTCAAGTAGCGCATCATCTGCAAACAACCTGATTTTACTATATTTCAGTGCTGATGATATATCGGTTATGTAAATGTTGAACAGGATTGGTGCTAATACCGACCCTTGTGGTAAACCTATGACCACTTGTGCCTCGGATGAGACTACTGACTCGATGGCTGTTCTTTGTTTCCGGTCTGATAAGAAGCTTCTAAACCACTGCAATTCATTTTCCCTAATACACATTTTTTGTAGTTTATCGAGCATTATATTCCTATCAATTGTTTCGAACGCTCTTCTCAGGTCAATGAAAACTGCTACTATATGTTTTTTAGGCTCAGCTCTTCCTTCCAGCTAGATATGACGTAATTTAACGCCGTCTCGCAAGAGTGCCTTTCTCGGAAACCGGATTGTTCCTTTATAAGGATTTTATTATTTTCTAAGTAATTAAGCAGTTGATTTTTTATTACAATTTCCAGAATTTTTTGTATGTTCGGCAACGTATTTATCGGCCTTAGTTCTTCTGCCATTACTGAATTTTTTACTTTCCTAATTGGTACTATTGTCGAAATTTTCCACATGTCTGGCACTATTCCAGTAGTCATGGATTTGTTTATAACGGTTGCATAGAAGAAACCCAAGTTCGATAAAAAAAAAAAAAAAATACCGAATCTTTAATTACGCCTTCTGAAAGTAAATTTTTCCCCCCAGTTATATTTTTGAACCTTTTTGCTATACGTATAACATCCTCAACCGTAATTTCTTCGAATTTTAAACATGACCTAGCTGTAAGTTGGAAGTCGTTCTGACTCTGAACAACTTCAATTTCCCTGTTTATATCAACAATGCTATCTATAAAGAAGGAGTTCAATGCTTCAGCAATATCGCGAGGTGTATCATATGTCACACCTTTTACGATCACCGTCAAGATCTTTTCTTGTGGCCCCGTTAAGTTTACATCATGCTTAAGATGCTTCCACATTAGCTTGCTATCTGAACTATTGATGTCAATATTATTCTCCATGTATTTAATTTTTTTAAATTTGATTAGTTTTTTGTAGTACTTCGCGACCATGTTATATTCGGTATAGTCACCCGTTGCTCCAGCTTGTGAGTGCAACCGGTATTTTAGTTTATTCTATTCTGTCAATTCTTGGTCATACCATTTATTTCTTAACTTTACCGTACTGTTTTTTTCAAACGTTAGTACTCCCATACAATCTAGTAAACAAGTATTTATATAGTTGACATGTCGTTGACATTCATGCTTCTTATTAAACTGAGATCGCAATTCCTCAGTAGAGCCGTCAAGTTATCGGCAGAATAATTCTCCCAGGATGTTGATGAAATGGCTCTTCGTAACGGGTTTGAATTACTTACTTTTATAGCAAATGAAATAGTTTCGTGATCGGATATTCTGTGGTCTTCAAGATTTACACAAGACAGTATCAGCGTTTGCATATAATAATCTATTTTTGTTTGAGAAGTTTCCGCGAAATTGAAATTTATTTTTTGTTTCATTGCGCTACGAGTACAAATTTCATTCAGTTTGTAGCTACTCGAAGAGTTGATATTTAAGTTTATATTGAAATCTCCAACTAGAAGTGAATTCGTACCTGATTCTAATACTTCTGATAAAATACTCTCTACGTGATTTAAAAATTCACTGTCTCTAGAACTTGGGGAATGGTACAACACACCTATTTGCCACTTAATGTCCACATGCTTTAATTTTACTATAGCACACCATACATTTCTATCAATTGATCGATTAAACCTGACTTTGTACTTGATTTCCTTTTTCAGTAATAAAACGACCCCTCCCGTATGTCTACTATGAGAGTCGAAGCGAATTAATGTATACGGTGCAATATTAATTTCATAATCAAGAATATCTGAAGTTATACGTGTTTCTGAGCATAAAATAATGTCCGGATCCACTTCTATCATTTTTTCGAGCTCTGCTTTATTTGCTAACAAACTACAAATATTCAAGTAGACACATTTCAAATCGAAAACATTTATTACTGGGCTTGTACGTCTTGGTTGCTAAAAACCAACTCGTTGTTTTTCCAGTTTAAGTTTCCTTTGATAAACTGGGCAGTCATGGCTCATTATGTTATGGTAAAATCACACCAGTTATTCCAGTTTCAGCATAAGTGGCGTGAATTAGCAGCATAGTAGTGAGATAAAGTTTTATTCCGTCTCCCCTTCTCCGCTTTCAAATACCGGTACAGACAGCGAGTACTTTCTGGTCCACAGCGTTTCCATAACATGACCTAGCCAGTGTAGCAGACAAGTATCTTGTATGTGTTTGGACTTCAAACTTTGAAGGTGCCGAATCCATATCCAGGCCCCTTTCAAAATTTCTAGTAAAATTTATAAATATGTACATATGTATATGGACCCTTAATCTGTATTACTATATGAAGGAAATGAGTTTTTCGTTGAAATAAAATAAGAAAAGGCTAAGTCCGAGCTTGTATTCCACAGTTGGATTGAAAATATCTTGTGTTCCAAAGTCTAGTACTAGCACCGGCAGTTCAGATTTGTAAGCCCTTCTACAATAGTCCATTTTCGAGAGGATATCTTGATTTTCAGTCAACGTCAAAAAATCGATTCATGTCGGACAACGGTCGTAATGATCTGGAGGCAGAAAACCCGATTTGCAAGTAAGTGCAATAAGAACGATCTGAGTCTGATGTAGTAGCAAAGCTTTGCCCCATATAAAACGTGCGATCACTCACAAAATGTCATCAGTATCCTCTAACGGGAGTCCGAGGCAACATGCTGTTTCAACAGGGTTGGACCAAAGAGATAGGGGTAATTATGCTGTCATGTAGAGACACGTTACAAGCTACAACAACAAATTTTGGGGTTGATTCTAGATAAGTAAGCGTTGAATCATAACGAACTTGAGGTCGCCGGAGCCTCGGATTTTAAAGAAACAGTATTCCCCACGGGTAGGTGAGGTTGACAATTGGGTTGAAGAAAAGGCATACCCATAGTGTACCTATACAAGTGTGTTCACTAAGCGATAAACGTCAAAACTACAAACAGCCTCGCTCACCTGATGGAAATCTCAGGTCTAGAGTCGCATTTTTGGTCTCAACGACAACATTTTTGACTACCAATCGCCTCGACTTTTACAATTTTTCAATCATTCGGCGCATTCGGTAATGGTATCCATTTTGAATTCGCTGTCATTCCGAATCCAGCGAGTGCCTGTCAGAATGCTTGACAGATAAGTCAAGACACTTGTACTTGTACACTATGGGCATACTTGCGGCGGGTATATTGTAAGCACCCGCTAGGGTTAGTATAGCTCACAAATCACTAACAGAAGATTGCGCATTCACGAGTCTAAAGCCGGAGTCATTGGTGCCGTATGTCGTATCGCTGTATCCGTATCCCTAACGTAATCAGCTGTTTATCGTTACGACGGTAAACCAAAACCGAATTGGTTGGCTACGATACAGTTACGACCTTAGCGGCACCAATAATCGATTGCATTGATTCTCATAAGGTTGGTCGAATCAGCTGTTATAAGGTTACCGATACTGTTACCGATAAAGCACCAATGTCTCCAGCTTAAAACTGGCTTCTTTCTGCGTATCACGTCACATTTGACTGCTTGAGCGAATGAAAGAAAGTAGAGTTGGGTCGTTTCGTTCTGAACTTGTTCAATTGACCGGGTCTCTCAACTGAACAAGTGAACTAGATCTTCGATTTCGGTTCTTTTTGTTCTTTTAGTTCATTTGTCTTTTAGTCCGTTTTATCTAATGTTATTCTTTCTCTCTTCTCGTTCGCGAACATTGTAAATTCACACATACATACGCAGAAATTCTGAGCACGAATGTCGATGATGCCACTTACACTAAAGATATGTGTGGTCATCTTTGTGTGTGGCACTGCTACAACAATATATTTATGGACTATTTATGAAAAACACGCTTGTAAGAAACTAATTTTTACATTTATTAAACTTGAAAAGTTCATATTTACAATTTGTGTCTGTACTCTTTCAATTTCCTGGACCTTCCGAAATTTTTAACTTTTTTTGAAGTTAATTATACTTATATATTAACTTATTTATTCATTACTCATTTAAATATACCTACACAAAGCATTGCTACATACACACCCTCATCTATACTTGTTGGTTTTTTCGCGGGTGCGAGGAGCAGTGATCAAATTTGCTTGAAAAAAAAAAGAACAGATGAACAAAAAGAACAACTTGTTCGTTCATCAGAAAAAGAACTAAAGATTCGAATCTCTGAAATGAACGAAAAAGCACAACTCTAAAAGAAAGAGAAAAACAAGAGCTAAAGGAAAATTACGTAAAAATTGCCCATAAAACACAGCTGATCTTTTGTTTACATGCGCAATCTTGTGTGGGTGATTGTGGCATAGCTTACTATAGGGCTAATTAAACTTCCTTAACCCTAACGCAATAGTCGTAACCATACCATCTCCAATTTGCCTTAACCTAAAAATCGTGAAAATTTCATAAAAATGAATAAAACGCAAAAAATGTCAAACATGTTCCACAAAAAATATGTCTCTTAGTCATAAAGTATCCAAAACAATGAATAAAATCTACAAAAGTTATTAAATTCACCAACTCAAATATTTTTAGGTTATGGATATGGCGGGAATTCTAAAGCTGGAGTCATTGGTGCCGTATGTCGTATCGCTGTATCCGTATCCCTAAAGTAATCAGCTGTTTATCGTTACGACGGTAAACCAAAACCCAATTGGTTGGCTACGATACGGTTACGACTTTAGCGGCACCAATAATCGATTGCATTGATTTTCATAAGTTTGGTCGAATCAGCTGTTAAAAGGTTACCGATACGGTTACCGATAAAGCACCAATGTCTCCAGCTTAAAGCCAGAGTCATTGGTGCCGTATGTCGTATCGCTGTATCCGTATCCCTAACGTAATCAGGTGTTTATCGTTACGACGATAAACCAAAACCCAATTGGTTGGCTACGATACGGTTACGACCTTAGCGGAACCAATAATCGATTGCATTGATTCTCATAAGGTTGGTCGAATCAGCTGTTAAAAGGTTACCGATACGGTTATCGATAAAGCACCAATGTCTCCAGCTTAAAACCAATTGGTTGGCTATGGTATGGTTATGGCGTTAGCGTTATGGTATGACACCATTAATCGATTACATTGATTTCCATAAGGCAGGTTCGATCAGCTGTTTTATCTGGTTATGGCATTATAGTTATAACTAAGAGACATATTCACCTTTATCGCGAGTTTTGTTTTCACCCGAAAATATTCACAGTTTTTGTTTACCCTATCGCAGAGGATGGCGAACAAATTTTTCGTGTTGAAAAAGATTTCACCTTATCGGCAACTCTTTGTTCCGGCGAAATGAACAGCGGGTAAGCCCAAATTTGTTCACTTATATTTTACAGGCGAACGAGAGGAAATGAAAAGGAGGATTCAAGGGGGATTCAAGGGGTTGTGTAGCGCAATATATAGCTTCTCCAACCCAATTGTCAACCTCACCTTCGAGCGGCGAATCCCGTTTACCTAACAGACGAGGCTCTGGCGACCCCAAGCTCCTCATGGAACTTGGGAGTGGGGAGGGAGGGATGGCCTGAAGGTTTAATGTGGCCATATAAATCGTTCCCGAGATGGTCGGGCCAGCACCTTAATGGTGCTGTGTTACCGGAGCGTATCGGATCTGTATCCGACAAAGGACCATCACATCGATAACACTCCCCAATGCCTTCAGGGAGTAACTAATCGCTACAACAACAACAACAACAACAGGAAATGAAAATGCTAAGTAATTTTTTGTTTTGAAATTTGATACTCTTATGATTATATGTACTTTTATTATTAGAAATACATCAATAAATAATGCACAATCGGAAGCTGAGTGGAAAAAAGTGAAATTCCTGTATTCCTAAGTATGTAAATTCTATTTTTTATGACAACGTATCAGTCGGCCAAGTTATCCATTGTGGACAAAGCGACGGTTCCAAAATGTTGAACACCTCACTGGAACAAGATTGACTAATACCCATTTCGTCCTTTCCAACGCCTTTTCCCTATGCGAAAAAACGAATACATGTACTCAACTTTACAATTGGTGGAACTCCAAATTTTTGCTTCAATGGTGGCAAGGAGTTGGTAAGAATATCTAGCCAATATTAGAATGCCGGCTTGTTTAGCCTGTAATATTGGCGAAAGCTAATTGAATAAAAATTAACTTGTTATTCAAAAGTGCTGGCAATAGTAATTTTTAGCTTACAGTGAATCAATTAGCTCCAAAGGGTTAGAACTGTCCCTTTATTGTTCCGAATCGCTTTCACATTTATATTCTCCTCGCGCTCAATCAATACCAACCTAATTGCAATACTAAACATTATTTTATAAATTTTTTATTTCTTTTTTTTTGTTGTATTTTAAGGAGATATATACTTTGTTACAAAATGTCCACAATTGTAAGTAAATTATTTGTTCACTGCTAATTCACAATAGAGCATCAGTTGTTTCGAAGTGAACTTTTGTTCGCCCGAAATTGCCGATAGGCGGAAAAAGTTCACCCGAACAAAAGGAGTGAGGGCGAACACTTTTCCGCGTGAACTTCGCGATAAGGGTGTTTTTTGCGGAATATGTTTGTAATTTTTTGCGTTTTCTTCATTTTTATGAAATTTTCACGATTTTTAGGTTAAGGCACATTGGATCGATCACATTGGAGATGGTTATGGTACCATTGGTACCATAGCCAACCAATTGGTTTTTAGTTTTTCGCCATATGCATAACCTAAAAATATTTGAGTTGGTGAATTTATTAACTTTTTGTATATTTTATATATTGTTTTGGATACGTTTTGATCAAGAGACTTATTTTTGGTGGAACGTGCTTGTAATTTTTTGTGTTTTCTTCATTTTTATGAAATTTTCCCGATTTTTAGGTTAAGGCACCATTAATCGATCACATTGGAAATGGATATGGATATAGATATGGTTACGACTATGGCGTTAGGGTTAAGGAAGTTTAATTTGGCCTTTAGTTTGATTCGCAATGGAACAAACCTTTTGTTTTGGGCGATGGCAGCTCTAAATTAACAGCTGATTAAAAAAAAACAAACAAAATGAAATGATAACAAGGTATAAAACAAAACAACTAACAGAATGCGTTTTCCCGCAAATAAAACTCTCGGAAAAATTGCTGTTTATACAGGAGTAGTGTCCATTTCTGCCGTAATGTACATGCGCCATAGAATTGAGGATGGAATAAGAAACTCTGAGTATTATCGGGTAGCAATGCAGACATTGAAGCAACATAAGGGTAGGTGGTACGTATGTATGTATTTCATTGCAAAAAAGCAGAATGAAAATGTGTGCTGGAGTGACAATTGGAGTGGTTGTTGTTGTTGTTGTAGCAATGCTCGCCCCACCTAAATAGCCGCGACCGATCACAAATTGTCATCAATATCCTCTAACGGGAGTCCAAGGAAACTTGCCGTTTCAACAGGGGTGGACCATAAGGAAAGGGGTGTTAGAGGCGTTGGTTCCACATTACAATTAAAGAGATGGTTGGTGTCATGTGGGGACACATTGCAAGCAGGGCATACATTTTGTATGTCGGGGTTGATTCTGGATAGGTAAGAGTTTAACCTGTTACAGTATCCAGAACGAAGTTGAGCAAGAGTGACACGCGTTTCCCTGGGGAGTATGCGTTCCTCTTCTGCGAGTTCTGGATATTTTTCTTCAAGTACTGGATTCACCGGGCAATTCCCGACATAAAGGTCCGACGCCTGTCTATGGAGTTCACCAAGGACCTGCTTGTGTTTTTCCGCTTCATACGGCTGGGTTCTCAGGTGCCGTATTTCCTCAAAATGCTTACGGAGATGACTCCTTAGGCCCCTAGGCGGTGCTGGTTCGTCAATCAGATGTCTGTTGGGATGCCCAGGTTTCTGGGTATTCAACAGAAACTGTTTGGTCAGCATCTCATTTCTCTCCCTGATGGGGAGTATTCTCGCCTCATTATGCAGATGGTGTTCTGGGGACATAAGAAGACAGCCCGTGGCGATTCTGAGAGCAGTATTTTGGCAGGCCTGTAGTTTCTTCCAGTGGGTGGTTTTTAGGCTTGGCGACCATATGGGTGACGCGTAGCACGTAATCGGCTGGCTAATTGCTTTGTATGTGGTCAAGAGCGTTTCTTTATCTTTTCCCCAGGTACTGCCAGCAAGGGATTTGAGGATTTTATTACGGCTCTGAATTCTTGGAACAATTGCGGTTGCGTGCGCACCAAAATGTAGATCCTGATCAAACGTCACACCCAAGATTTTGGGGTGTAGGACAGTCGGTAGCGTAGTGCCATCGACGTGGATGTTCAATATGGTCGACATTTGGGGCGTCCATGTTGTAAATAAGGTCGCGGAAGATTTAGTCGGTGACAATGCCAGGTTTCGCGAGGCGAAAAAACTGGAGAGATCAGGGAGATAGCCGTTTATTTTATTGCATAGCTCATCGATCTTTGGGCCTGGGCCTGTGGCCATTATTGTGCAGTCATCGGCGTAGGAAACGATTGTGACTCCTTCCGGTGGTGAAGGTAGCTTAGATATGTAGAAATTAAACAAAAGCGGGGATAGGACACCACCCTGTGGCACCCCTTGTTTAATTCTCCTTTGTTTTGATGTTTCGTTTCTGAATTGCACCGATGCCTGCCGACCACCCAGATAATTTGCGGTCCACCTTTTAAGACATGGGGGAAGGGTGGACCCTTCCAGGTCTTGCAGTAACGAGCCATGGTTGACCGTATCAAAAGCTTTTGATAGGTCTAACGCTACGAATACTGTTCTATGGTGGGGATATTGATTCAAACCGCAATTTATCTGGGTGCTAATGACATTTAGCGCGGAGGTAGTGCTATGGAGTTTTCTGAAGCCATGCTGATGAGGGGCTAGCTGCAAATGTGCTTGGAAATAAGGGAGCAAAATGGCTTCAAGCGTCTTTGCCACTGGCGATAGGAGAGATATCGGACGATATGACTCACCTACATTAGCTGGTTTCCCAGGCTTTAGTAGCGGGACCACCTTGGCCATTTTCCATTTCTCGGGTATGACAAAGGTGGAAAGAGACAGGTTGAAGACATGCGCTAAATATTTGAAACCCTCTTTCCCTAGGTTTTTAAGCATCGGCATGGCTATGCCGTCTGGGCCCACTGCTTTGGATGGTTTAGCGCGACCAATGGCGTCCTCAACCTCTCTAGCGGTGATGGTAATTGGTGACGCGCTGAGTTTGTGTTTATGTGCGTGTCTATTGGCTCTCCGTCTATCTTTGTCGACCGTAGGATGCATTATATATTGTCCGCAGAAAGCGCTCGCGCATTTTTTCGCATCCGACAGCACCTTATCGCCAAAGGCGATGGAAACTTTGTCTTTGTGCTTAGTCGGATTCGATAGGGACTTTACGGTGGACCAAAGTTTACCCACACCGGTAGAGAGGTTACAACCTCTTAGGTGCTCTTCCCATTTCGCCCGCTTGTGTTCGTCCACAAGCAATCTGATGCGTTGGTTTATATCCCTTATTTGGGGGTCGCCTGGATCAAGCTGTCTTATAAGGTCGCGTTCCCTCGCTAAGCTCGCGGCCTCCGCCGGGAAGTGGGGCCGGATTTCGGGAATTCTCCCGGCGGGAATGAAATGTGCCGAGGCGGATTCAATGACCTTACGGAAGGCACGCTCCCCTTGGCGGGCATCAGTCGGGATAGGGAGGGCAGCAAAGCTGCTGTCTGTTGCAGATTTATATTCTTCCCACTTTCCTTTTTTGAAGTTTATGAAAGTGCGTTTTTCGGTGACGATGAAGTCGGCGGTACGCTCGAACGAAATAAGTATGGGCAGGTGGTCGGATGCCAATGTTACCATCGGCTGCCAGTTGACGCAATTTACGAGTTCTGCGCTCACGATTGAGATATCTGGCGAGCTATGACAGCTTCCTACCATACGTGTGGGGGCGTCTCCGTTTATTGTGCAGAACGTCGTTTCGTCTATTTGATCCGCCAACATCTCACCCCTACTGTCCGCCCGCAAGTTTGAATGCCATAGGTCGTGATGGGCATTGAAATCGCCTAAGATAATGCGATTGTTGCCAGTGAGTAAGGCCTCGATATTAGGGCGGTATCCACTGGGGCAACAGGTGACAGGAGGGATGTAGATGTTGATGATTTCTAGATTTGCATCGCCTGACCGGACAGATAGGCCTTGACGTTCTAAGACATTGTCACTGCGGTCGATGCCAGGATCAAATATATGATATTGCACAGAGTGGTGTATAATAAATTGGAGTGGTCTCATGTAACTGTAAACTTACGCAATGGAAAATGCAGTACAATTCGATGACTAATCAAAGTACGCCTCGGCCCATATGTGTGGGATTCAAGGGGTTGATAAGCACAATACAACCTTTATAGCTCCCAAAACCTAATTGCAACCTCACCTCCGCTAGGGGAATCTTGTTACAAATATGAATGTATCATACACATATTTAGCAGGCGAGGCTCTGGCGACCACAAGTTCCTCATGGAACTAGGGTTGGGGGCGGGATGGCCTAGAAGGTTTATGTATCATATAAATCGTTCCCGAGATGGTCGGCCTAGTACCTTAATGGTGCTTTGTTACCGGATCGTACCGGATCTGTATCCGGCAAAGGACCATCAACATCGATAACACTCCCCAAAATATTCGAGGAGTGTCTTTGTCGTTAATACAACAACAACCCATATGTGTAATATGTTGAACTAGAAGTTAATTGAGATTAAGAGGAATCATGCGAAGAAACAAATACAATACTGCACTTATGCTGTTACGTCACTGAAATATCAGTTATAGGCTTGTAATTTCTTTTGCATCTCAAGTCGGAAGAGCAGAAAGTCCTGTTGAAGGCCAAATGCAATGTTGTTGTTGTTGTAGCAATGCTCGCCCCACCTAATAGCCGCGACCGATCACAAATTGTCATCAAATGCAATGGAAATTCATAGCACATATTATTTACTACTCCCGTTTTTCACTTCGGAATTGTAAAGCTGTTCGCTTCAAACGATGTAAACACTTCTGATGATAATAACATCTCTGTCATCAATGAAATTTACTCTAATAGTAATCGCTTCCAGGATTCCCCGTCTTTTTTTTCGCCGACATAGTTCCCTGTGACATGTACGAATTGGACGACTACAGCCAACCAACGACGGGCAAAAGCAATTTTTTCGTTCTCTCGGCAGTCGTGTCTAAGCAACCGAAAGACTTATTTCCTTTCAGAAGAAATACTATCAATCCGGCAGCACTGCCTATATCTTCAAGGCGATCAGCCATCCGATTCCACGTTATGCAGTGGAAAAAATTACAAACTTGCATTCAGAATGAACGAGGGACAATAAATATATTTTGACGAACTCTCTTAAGTTAATTTGAAAAAATACGCGTTCGCTTCTCTAGGTTCGAATGTTAATTGAATGAACGAATGTAAGGCGCGATAGCCGCCGAGATGATTTTAGACCGAGCTTCTCTTCCAATTTGCGACGTGCTCCCTTTTTAATTTTTCCTACAAATTGGCGGGAGGAGACCTACTTGTTTTATGCCGACTCCGAACGGCATCTACAAGGCAGATGATAACTAAGATAATTAATATTTGCAAATTAAAATATGTATATGTAATTCAATTGCAGGTGCTGCTAGTTTATTGGGTGAACCTATTAAAGATCTGGGTATAGATTTAACCAATAAGGAAAATTTTGCGTATGGACAAAATGCGCATTTTGAAGTGAATGTAAAGGGTCCCAAAGAGAAAGGTAATAACGGTACAATTTATTAAGAAGTTTTTGTGCTGATCGCAATAAATATATATTTAGGCAAAATGTACTTTTGGGCAACGCATATACCTGAGCAGGGATGGCAAACGGATCGTTTAGAATTGGAAGTGCATTCACAACCTGAAAAACGTTATCTTATAAAAAAAGCTGAAGAATTGGTGATAAGTGAAGAAATTACAGAAAATTCAAGTTGAGACGAAGTTATATAAACAAGTAAAGGTGTCTAAGGTGTAACCGAACATTATATACTCGGTGTGAGCTTCAATTTCAGATAAATTTCTTTTCTACCTAACGCTCTTAAAAAAAAATTGTCTCCCCATTTCCTCTTACAATAAAACTTGATAAGTGAAATCTCATTGCTTCAAAACATTTTTTTGCTAAGTTATAGCTACGACCCTTTTAAACTTGTTTTATGTAAACGTGGGCGTGGTCTTTAACCGATCCCGTCCATTTTTCTAGAAATATTTCCCGCTATAGGGCAAATTCGTGTACACAATTTCATTACGATATGTTAATTTTTCTTCGAGTTATGGCTCCCGAAATATAGAATATTGCTTAGTCATAAAAGGGGCGGTGCCACACCTTTTTTTTTAATTTGAAGTTTTTCCTATTTATTGTTATAAATCCACTTGGGGAAATAAAAAACCATTGATATAAAGCTCTTTTTTGCAAATATATAGCTTATTTTATTCCTCCACGACCCTTTTAAAAATCTTTTATATAAAAGTGGGCGTGGTCCTTAACCGATTTCGTAAATTTTTCTTCAAAGCATTCCTTATAGTAAAGGAAACCTATATGCCGAATTTTGTTACGATAGGTTTAACGATTTTTGATTTATGATTAATATTTGAAAAATTGATTTTATCGCAAGTGGGCGATGCCACGCCCATTTAAAAATTGTTTTTCAAATTTTTATCAAAAGTCTCAATAACAGTCCACGCGTCAAATTTCAGCATTCTAGGTGTATTATTTACTAAATAATAAGCATTATAAATTTTACCAAGTAGCGCAACTAACAGCTGATCGGTGAAAATTCGCACATTCACACGCACAGTTCTCGACTCAGTTTCACAAAAAAACTTTAGATTATTTAATTCAAATTTTAAAGTGAGATAATCCTTACAAATTTATGTATACAGAATATATATGGTGTTTTTGTTGTTATTAAAACAATAGTTTTATTTATATTGTAACGATTTTACTTGCAACTCCTCTTATTTGCAATCCTCTGCTAAGTTCGAATCACTAAACTGTTGAATAAATAACTCCAATTTGTAATAATGCAAAATGGCCTTTATTAAGGTACTTCACAATACACTCAACTGTGCAACGAATAGCTTGCTTAATAACCACACTGATTGATAGCTCAATGAAACTCTACTATTCAAAATAATACTGCTATTGCTCGCTAGATATCGTCTTAATCGCAACTGCTTGACAACTCAAATCAAACTGAATTACTTCTTACTCGCCTGCATCGCTTTTATAGTTTACGCTGCATACTTCTAGGCTCTTCGATTTCCAGAAGTTACTAGTTGTTTCGGCTACAAAATCGCCAGCCACAACTACGTGCACAAATTATTGCTCTCTCTTGTGACAACTCAGATAAGGTATATGCATGTGTTTGTAGTTTACAGTCTCCCGCACACACATAAGCGTATAAGTAAATTCATCGGTGTGTGACATCTCATCTCTCGCTGCCTTGTATGTAAATGTTGGTCGTCGGAATGTGTACATGTGTGTAGACGCAATTATTGATTCGTTTATGTAGATACATAATGATTGAATTATTGATGTGCATTCACGTCACTGCTTAGATCGGCTTAGAGCTGGCAGCACTCCTTAGTTTTGCTAATATTCGTAACAATATTAAAGCTTTTATCATTGAATTTCAACGCATAATTTAATTTTGGACTTTCCCTTTTAAGTTAATATATTGTTCTTTTTAGTATTAGTTTTAGTTTGAGTTTTATTTGAATTAATAAATATAGAATAATAAACATTATCATTCTATATATATATATAAAAGTGGGCGTGGTTATCATCCGATTTGGCTCATTTTCAATAGCAATCTATTCTGCATCCAGATAAGCTCGTGTACCAAATTTGGTGAAGTTATCTGAACATTTACCCAAGTTATAGTGTTAACGGACAGACGGACGGACGGAAGGACATGGTTCAATCAAATTTTTTTCGACACTGATGATTTTGATATATGGAAGTTTATATCTATCTCGATTCCTTTATACCTGTACAACCAACCGTTATCCAATCAAAGTTAATATACCCTGTGTGCAAAGCACGCTGAGTGTAAAAAATGGTAATAGTCTAGTTGAGGGGTCGACTGCTAATACGCTACCAAAAATATTGAGAGAGGTGTCAAACGACGCGTCTTGAAATCAGTATTAATAATCCGAAGGCGGAAAATACAAATTTTAACTCGTTCAAAAGATATTAACGAAAAACCGAAAAAAGACCCGCGGGTACCTCCGAAACCGGGGGTGGGATCCATAGTATTTTTGCGCAGAACACCTTTCTGCGTTGGCGGCCTTTGGCCGCGCTTATAAAAAATAACCCTGGGCTACGTCATGCCAAGTCCGGGTGTGTGGTATAATCGTGGCTGCCGCCACGTTGATGCACAATTTTTTTTCAACTACAAATATCTCCGGACAGAGATAAAATTTTTCTTTTCTGCCTTCGGATTATTGTTCTCGAGATTAATTCGCGTCTTTTGACACCTCTCTCGATATTTTTGGTTGCGTATTAGCAGTCGACCCCTCAAATAGACTTTTACCTAAAATTTTATTGGTATGAAGGAAAGTTTTGTAAAACAAACAAAAATATATTTCTTAATTTTAGCTCAAGAGCGCAAGGATAATTAAATCACCATGTGTTTGCTGGTATTATATATTTAAATAATTGGTCGATATTTCGGATTCACTCTAAAACCATACTCAGGACTAAAATAACAAAAGCGTAAGAATAACAAACATTGAGCTCAATAAAAACTCGAAAGTTAAGATACATATATCGTCGGTCCCATGAAAGTCTAGTATAAAGTTCGTGAAACTTGTTAGTTTTCCACTTGAACACCGAACTACATTGGGCATTGGGGAGTGTTATCGGTGTTGATGGTCTTTTGCCGAATGCAGATCCGGTACGTTCCGGTAACAAGCACCATTAAGGCACCAGCCCGAACTTCTCGGAAACGATTTAGTATGACCACATGAAACCTTCAAGCATCACGCCCTCTCACCCCTAGATCAATGAAGAACTAGGGTGTCGCCAGAGTCTCAGCTGTTAAAGTAACAGGATCTCCGCGGGTAGCTGAGGTTGAAAATTGGGTTTAATTTGGTTATATTTTGTGCTGGCAACACCTTGAAAAGGTTGCGCTACACAACCCCTTAAATCAATGTTGGATTTTAGTCGCCTCTTACCACAGGCATACCTGCCGTGGGTATATTCTAAGCCCCCTAACCCGCTGTGCTTGTCTTCCACGCAAATAACAAACAGTGCTAGTTGTCGACGCGAACATGAAGCATGTAAGTCTTCCATATGAGTTCGATTCTTGCTTGGTTTGCATGGCACCTATATCGTCGGGCTTAGGATAATAACAAACATCAAAAACAAAAAAAAATCAAAATTTCAGTCTGCGGGATGCATGTTTATGTGCATAGGTGAATTTAAACTTTGTAAATATTGAAATAATCACTAATTTTTTGTTTCTTTTGTAAACTAACTTTATTAAAACTCCATTTATTTATATATTTTAGTCCCTTATTTAATATATTACTTTTCTTATTTACTGCATTCAACGACAAAGGCGACAAATGGTGATGCAATATGCTACACTGAACTGCTGAATTCGCAATGATAGCCACCATTATACATATATGTGACCCGGTCTATGAAAAGGTGGCTTATGACTAAAAAAAAAACAGCTGTTAAGAGCTGTTTCTCCCAAAAAAACAGCTGTTAACAGCTGTTCCTTGCAATTTCTTTTTTGAGGCCTAAGCCACCTTTTCATAGACCGCGTCACATATTTAAAGATATTTATAATTAGATACGAGTTATATATGTATGTATATATAAGCTTTTGCGGGCTAAGATTAATGCAAGTGTTTCTCCTTTTTTGCAAAGTAAATGTAGGCGAATTCTAAATATCAATGAAAAATATGCATGAGCACGCTTGCGAAGTCGTCGAAAAAAATAAAAATTTGTTGAACAACATGATTTTGTATACTAAATATTTGTGCCAGGTTTGAAAAAATAGTTATTACATGATTCAATCACAAGACAGACACATTTTTTGACAATTGCAACCATTTTGCTCCCCAAGCGAATTTTCGAAAAATATTAGTAGTAGAAATAGGAAGCAATCAGTTTGCAAATACCCGATAAGTACTTAACTGTATAATTCCTTAGAAAATTTTTTTTATTTTATAGTGAATTTATTAACTATGCCTCGATCTATTAGT
Organism: Eurosta solidaginis; assembly: GCF_040869045.1. Lineage (NCBI taxonomy): Eukaryota > Metazoa > Arthropoda > Insecta > Diptera > Tephritidae > Eurosta > Eurosta solidaginis. Next base: position 232,195,345 of record NC_090321.1, on the reverse strand, counting down.
ATGGCTGAACATTGAACATGGGTAATTTTATGAAAAGTGTGGACACCAAGAAATCGGGTACTTTGGTAACCTATGAACATACGAAACCTAAACCAATTCAAAATTCAACGTTCAACGTCAAAACATCGACTATTAAATCGATTCACGTAAGGATGTCATTAGTAAATAATGGATATGCCATAACGAAATGTACTTATTGGCCATGTTAACTTATTCAGGTAAAAGTCTAGAACAGGAGTCTACTGCTAATACGCGTCCAAAAATATCGAGAGAGGTGACCTCGACAACAATAATCCTAAGGCGGAAAAGAAAAATTGTATCTCTGTCCGGAGATATTTGCAGTTGAAGTTGGCAATTTTCATGTGGTTGTTGTAAAGTTTTTGTGCACTGAAAAAGATTTTGTGTACAAAGGGATTTTGCACGCATTTAATTTTGATCCCACCTCATTGGTGGACCGGCCAGGGAAATTTTTCTAAGCTCGGCTGAAGGCCGTCAACGCAACCCGGGGTCATTTTTCGGTTTTTCGTCAATATCTTTTGAACGAGCTAAAATTTTTATTTCCGCCTTCGAATTATTGTTGTCGAGGTCAATACGCGTTTTTGACACTTCTCACGATATTTTTGGGCGCGTAATAAAAGTCCTATTAATTCCGTATGTTCGGAACATTCGTCTCCATTTAAGAATTTGGAGAACCGGTTTATATTTGGAATATTATGAACGTATTCCGAATATTCTAAATTAACAGTTTATTCGGAACGCTTCCATAAATACTTAACGGAAGCTTTCCGAAATTTCATAATAAAAAGGTGAATACTCCCTGTGTAGAAGGACCGCACAAAAGCTTAACTCTTCTGTCAAAGTCAAGGTAGGAATATAAAGTTCTAAGACAATAAGCCATTTTCTTATATTTTCGTTTTCGTCAGTTCATTGCGGCTGCTGAGTAGCGTATCACCCCATGTCGGCTGCCTGTTCAAAATCATGCTATCTCAAAATATTTTTAAAAAATTTCCCAATTCAGGATTAGTAATAAAACTGTCCTATATTAGAGTTAGATTGAAGAACGCTTCATCTCAGAATGCTTTTCGTTAACTCCCTCTTATGTCAAAATGCATTGAACTTATTCTCATGTAGGGAGTTTTGGAAACAAATTTTGAGCTAGTGTATTTTTGAATGAAATGCAAATGCAATGCTAGTGCATTTGAATGAAACGTACGGCATTGTTCAAACAATTTCTGAAGGAATGACCAAACCAACATAACTTTATCAATTTACGAAATATTTAGTAAAAAATTAATTATTCCCCTAAAACCTGTCGGCATTTACGAATTTATTATCACTACTAATATACTAATAAAGGTACTTTTCTACTACAATTTTCGCTGAAGGGGATTGAATTTTCCCCGTTTTCCTTACTTCATAAAAGCAACCCGTCCAAATTTTTCAATTCTCTAATAATTGAATCATGTACTTATTACACATATGCAGTTACATTATAAAATTATATTTTAGAATTCGCCAATTTTTTATGTACTGTTTTGAACTTATTTACGTTTAACAGTTAGGGGAAGGCTGGTAGGCCGCTTCAAAATATTATATTGTTGTAAATGTTGTGCGACTACACCTGCCATCATAACTTTCCCCTCCTTTGACGACGACGACGTTGACGTAGCTTCAAGGTCCACCGTATCTTATTGTGTTTTTAATTCTTTACCAATACTATATGTAACAATTTTCCCCCAATCAATTTTAGTTCTTGTTATTGGCAGAAGGCGTCGCATTGCTTTAAATGTTGTATCGGACATTGTTTGATAATTTTCCGAAATAGCCAATTGATATTCGTTTTCATCTTCTTCAATTAAACGTATGGCTTCCTTTGCGACTTGCTGTTCATTCGATACTACAACAGATTCACGAAATTCCTTTGTAGAAACTAATTGCACATTCCCATCCTCGTAATAATGCACCTATAATACAAGAATATTTATTTCGAAGTTTATACCAATTATACACAGAGCCTTAATGAAATATTTAGTACACTTGTACCACTCTCGTGTTGTTCGTTCAACCACCATCAGCCAGTAAGCTTTGTTTCATAATTAGTATATCGACTTCTTATATGTATTCAAAACCCTCCATCAGCAATTTTTAACGAAAATGAGTTTTACATGGTGAAATGATATCTGACAGCTTTAAAACTTAGCTCAAATGGTATTAATTCTCGATTTTTTAAATTATCCATATCGAAAATAATTTTTATTCGGCCAGGTCCATTGCCCACCGTTGAAAGGCGTCATTCTCAACACATACGCTACAACCAAAAAATATATTTTCTTTGCTCTGCAAAAAACCTCTACCAATAATATTTCTATAAAAGTAATATTTATTCGAAAAACAAAAACTTCTATCGGATTTTTTAATTAAATTAAGCTGAGTTTAGAACAAAACAAGTAAAGGTGTCTAAGTTCTGGTGTAACCGAACATTATATACTCAGCGTGAGCTTCAATTGTACATTTCATTTCAGATAAATTACTTCTCTACATAATACGTGGCACCGCCCGTTTAAAAAAAATTTCTCCCCATTTCCTCTTACAATTAAACTTGATAAGTGAAATATCATTGATTCAAAACTATTTTTTGTTAAGTTATAGCTTATTATTCTAGTATACGACCCTTTCATTTATTGATAAGTTACATTAGTACAATGAAATCTATGATCTCGTATAGTACAACAGTATATGGAACAGCAAAAATACATATAATTCTTAAATCTAGGCAAGATCATAACACAAGAAACAAAAGAAACAAATACAGATATAGAAAGATAAAGCATGAAGTCAATAATCACAGATAAATTATTATTTAGATAGCGAAGCTTGTGAACAAATCAACTAGAGAGTATTGATGTATTTTACCGGTAGTAAGCATATAAAACTCTTCTAAAGTTGCTTTTAGTAATACTACTGTGAATGGACATTGGTATCGAGTTCCAAGTACGAATGGCATTGACAAAGAATAGCTTAATATAATCAGATCATGAGTCCGGGAGGACCTAGTAAAAATTAGCTTATCATAAAGATATCTAGGTTCCTTACATATAATAAGTCTGCAGAGAAAAATACAATTTCTGGCCTTCAGATAGTCAGCTATATCACACCCTAGTAATCGTGTTCTCCAATTCGAAATATGGTCAAATTTGTCTAACCCGAACACAAGTTCGGGATAGCATATAGCCGGCAAAATTAGCTGTATTGCAAGTTTTCTCCTAACATGGAGATGGGTAAACGCCGCTGATGTTCGAAGGTTCCTTAATATATAGTACACTTTGCAGACAATAGAGTTTACATGATCATCGCATGTCAAGCTACTGTTGATGATAAAGCCAAGATTGGTAACTTTTGGCACCAGTTTTAGAACATTACCACCAATATATAGAGGAGGAATATTTGAGAAATATTTGACTAGTTTTATATCTAAGTTGCCGTGGTCTTTAATCGATCCCGTCCATTTTTACTAGAAATATTTTCTGCTATAAGGAAAATATGTGTACACAATTCATTACCATATGTTAATTTTTCTTCGAGTTATGGCTCCCGAAACATAGAAAATTACTTAGTCATAAATGGGGCCGTGCCACAACCATTTTCAATAATTTTAGTGTTTTCCAATTTAATGTTATAATTCAATTTAGAAAGTAAAATTTTATTGATACACAGCTCTTTTTCGCTAAGATATTGCTTATTATTTTCGTCTACGACCCTTTTAAAAATCTTTTATATAAAAGTAGGCGTGGTCTTCAACCGATCTCGTCCATTTTTTCTAGAAATATTTCCTGCTATAGGGAAAATTTGTATACCCAATTTTATTACGATCCGTTTATTTGTCCTCGAGTTATGGCCCCGAAACCTAGAAAATTGCTTAGTCATAAAAGGGGTGGTGCCACGCGCATTTCTTAAAATTTGAAGTTTTCCCTATTTATTGTTATACACTTGGGAAATGAGATAACATTGATATAAAGCTCTTTTTTGCAAAGATATAGCTTATTTTATTCGCCCACGACGATTTTAAAAATCATTTATGTAAAAGTGGGCGTGGCCCTTAACCGATTTCGTTAAAAGCATTCCTTATAGTAAAGGCAATAATATTTGTAAAATTGATTTTATCACAAGTGGGCGGTGCCACGCCCATTTAAAAAAAATTTCAAATTTTTATCAGGAGTCTCAATATCAGCCCACGTGTCAAATTTGTGTATTATTTGTGTTTTCCAAAATGTTATATATATAAAAAGTGGGCAAGGTTATCACCCAATTTCGCTCATTTTCAATACCAATCTATTCTGGGTCCAGATAAGATCATGTACCAAATTTGGTGAAGATATCTCAATATTTACTAAAGTTATCGTGTTAACGGACGGACGGACATGACTCAATCAAATTTTTTTTCGATACTGATGATTTTGATATATGGAAGTCTATATCTATCTCGATTCCTTTATACCTGTACAACCAACCGTTATCCAATCAAAGTTAATATACTCTGTGTGCAAAGCACGCTGAGTATAAAAACAATTTGAGTACACAACGGGATTTCTTTATCTATTGGGGTACCTCATAAAATCGTTTTTTTTTTTTTGCTTTTTGCTCTCCTGAAAAACTGGGGATTTGTCTGATAGAGTACATTGAATAAAAAGCGACGATATGATACTCGCATCAAATCATGAAGTGTTCGTTAAATATTTGCATTGTATTTGTGTTTTTGTTACTTAGCCAACCTGCAATTTAAGCACCCCTTTAAGTTCAGCACTGCCGTTACCAGGCTGCAAGGTAAGAGTCCATTGTGATCTCCATCGGCCATTCCAATAGTTTTTCGGTTGAAATTGATGATCCTCAATGCAAAATGTAAGTACTATTTGGCCTCCTTGTGACTTTCCAAATACAGAGGATACCTTTAATTATACAAAAACATATTCGCTTAATACTTAACATTCATCATATGAAGATATATGTATATGCATGAATACATACGCCATTCCTATAATGGCTGTTTGTGTAGTTGATCGCTTCTAAATCGAGAGCAGCACGCCACGGCTCAGATGCTACGTCAGGTTCCATATCCTGATAGTCACTGGCTTCTTTACGTAGATGATCAAATTTAAATGACTGCCTTGTACGTGGATCATAAAAACGTCCATTGCCTGGGATATTTTTGTATGTTGTGTAAAACGAAAGCAAATAAGTATAAATATATAGTCACAAGTGGAAATGTGTTGCATTTCCTGGTGTGGCACACATACAAGGTTGCGTTAGACTAAAATAAACAATTTTTCTTCGATTGCACACAAATTTCCTGTTTATCAAGTTTTATGAACTTAGTAGTTATCCAAGTTGAATGAAAGTGAAACAGGATTCACCACGGATAGGTGAGGTTGACAATTGGGTTTGGAGAAGCTATATATTGCGCTGGCAACCTGAAGGGTTGCGCTACACATCCTCTGGAATCTGGTATTTTAGTCGCCTCTTACGACAGGCATACCTACCGCGGGTATATTCTGATCCCCGTCCTCCGTCATACTCCGCAGTCTCATATTGAAGTTTCGTAGTCTACATATTTTGAAAAATTGCTGAAGTTCTCTTCCTTGTTGCAATACAACATATAGCTCAGTAGGCTCTTACTTAGATGTGAGACGAATTCTATTTTATTCGAAGATTTTTTGGTTCAAATATCTTATAGCGTCTCTCACAGACCCATCGTAATAGAGGTTGTTCGCTAAGTTCCAACAAATTAGGAGCCACATCGGGAAGGAAGATACTACCATGTTATGTTAGTACTTTAAGCACTTACGTAACTTGAAATTAATTGCAGGTTTGTGTGACCGTCATATTGTGCAAATGTAAATACATATGTAATTTGCGATAACTATTTTTAAATCATACAATACAAAAGATCATTTTGTTCATTCGATGCCGAACATCTAAACAAATATCTACAAATATGATGTTATCGTTAAATTATGACTAAATAGCCTATGAATAGGAAATAATATCTAAGCACTTTTCGTTCAAATTAGTATTCCGTTTAAGGTAAATGAATAAACGAAGGCAACAACAAGCGCAGTAAGACGTTAAAGTGGTATCTGTTGAAGATACTGATTATATTGACGTTAACTTTCGCTATCCTGTAATCAGATAATTATGCGATGAAGTGCATCTACCGGCGAACCAGGCTTTAAAAGGATGAACACAAGTGGGCGAAATGGGAGGAGCACCTAAGCGGTTGTCATATCTGCCGGTGTAGGTAAACTTTGGTCCACTGTAAAGTCCCTATCGAATCCGTATAGGCACAATGACAATGTTTCCATCGCCTTTGGCGACAAAGTGCTGTCGGATGCGAAAAAATGCGCGAGCGCTTTCTGCCGACAATACATAATGCATTCTACGATCGACAAAAATAGACGGAGGGCCAACAGACACGCACTTAAACATAAGTTCAGCGCGTCACCAATTACCATCACCGCCGAAGAGGTTGAGGATGCCATCGGTCATGCTAAACCATCCAAAGCAGTGGGCCCAGACGGCATAGCCATGCCGATGCTTAAAAGCCTAGGGAAAGAGGGTTTCAAATATTTAGCACATGTCTTCAACCTGTCTCTTTCCACCTTTGTCATACCCGAAAAATGGAAAATGGCCAAGGTGGTCCCGCTACTAAAGCTTGGGAAACCAGCTAACATAGGAGAGTCATATCGCCCGATATCTCTCCTATCGCCAGTAGCCAAGACGCTTGAAGCCATTTTGCTCCCCTACTTCAAAGCGAATTTGCAGCTAGCTTATCATCAGCATGGCTTGAGATAACTCCATAGCACCACCACCGCGCTAAATACCATTAGCACACAGATAAATTGTGGTTTAAATCAGAAGCCTTACCATAGAACAGTACTCGTAGCGCTAGACCTATCAAAAGCTTTTGATACGGTCAACCATGCCAGGTTACTGCAAGACTTGGAAGGGTCTACCCTTCCCCCATGTCTTAAAAGGTGGACCGCAAATTATCTGGGTGGTCGGTAGGCATCGGTGCAATTCAGAAATGAAATATCAAAGCCAAGAAGAATTAAACAAGGGGTGCCACATGATGGTGTCCTATATCCACTTTTGTTTAATTTTTACATATCAAAACTACTTTTGCCACCGGAAGGAGTTACTATCGCTTCTTACGCCGATGACTGCACAATAATGGCCACAGGCCCGGGCCCACAGATCGATGAGCATTGCAACGGAATAAACGGCTACCTCCCTGATCTCTCCAGTTTTTTCGGCTCGAAACCTGGCATTATCACCGACTAAATCATCCGCGACCTTATTTACAACTTGGACGTCCCAAATGTCGACCATTTTGAACATTCACGTCGATGGCGCACTACGCTACCGACTGTCCTACACCCTAAAATCTTGGGTGTGACGTTTGATCAGGATCTACATTTTGGTGAGCACGCAGCCGCAATTGTTCCGAAAATCCAGAGCCGTAATAAAATCCTCAAATCCCTTGCTGGCAGTACTTGGGGAAAATACAATGAAACGCTCATTACCACATACAAAGCAATTGGCCAGCCGTTTGCGTGCTACGTGTCCCCTATATGGAAGCCTAAAAACTACCCACTGGAAGAAGCTACAGGCCTGCCAAAATACTGCGCTCAGAACCGCCACGGGCTGTCTTCTTATGTCCCCAGAACACCATGTACATAATGAGGCCAGAATACTCCCCATCAGGGAGAGAAATGAGATGCTAACCAAACAGTTCCTGGGACTTAAGGAGTCATATCCGTAAGCATTTTGAGGAAATACGGCACCTGAGAACTCAGCCGTATGAAGCAAAAAAACACAAACAGGTCCTTGGTGAACTCCACAAAAAGGCGCCGGCCTTTATGCCGGGAATTGCCCGGTGAATCCAGTACTCAGGGAACAGTACCCAAAACTTGCGGTAGAGGAACGCATACTCCCCAGGGAAACGCGAGTCACTCTGGCTCAACTTCGTTCTGGATACTGTAACAGGCTAAACTCTTACATATCCAGAATCAACCCCGACATACAAAATGTATGCCCCGCTTGCAATGTGTCCCCACATGACACCAACCATCTCTTTAATTGTAATGTGGAAGCAACGCCTCTAACGCCCCTTTCATTATGGTCCACCCCTGTCGAAACAGCAAGTTTCCTTGGACTCCCGTTAGAGGATATTGATGACAATTTGCGATCAGTCGCAGCTATTAGGTGGGGCGAAACATTTCTACAACAACAACAACAGTGCTAAATTGACTTATTGTCCATGAAACCCACTCATACGAAGTTAGGGAAAATAATAATTTTAGAATACCTTACTTTAAAACGGAACCATAATGATGGCTTAAAATATTTTGATAAACTTCCAAGCCATATAAAAAATAGTAACGATTCTAAGATAACATCTTTGACTTTTTCATGTTCGTGACACCATGACTGAGCGTGTAAAACTATTAACACCTAAATCTAGTAGCTGTCATTGGATGAACCAGGATTGGCTCGCCCAAAGCAAATACGTAGACTGATGGATCGGAGACCTAAGCATTCCAACCTTCCGTTTGGTTTGGTCTTGAAAAGTTGTTGTTGTTGTTGTAGCGATAAGGAAAAGAAAAGGAACACCTGGTACTGACAGTCGCTATGTTGATCGGAATTAAGTCCTTTCCGATAACAATAATAGAATACTAAAATTATTTTGCCTCTATAATAGATGGTTTGGCAGTATTGGCTGATACTAAAACCAATTTTGCATCTATGTATAAGAGCTGAAGTTGACTTCATAACTCGTAATTTGGAACTACAAATTTCTGTGCCGTTCGGAAACTCATACGTACGTATTTAAGGTTTCACTGCTACAACAACCACAGAAATAATAAGTAAATAATTATGGGTCGGGGAATTGTATGTATGTATGTATTTATTTGCAATTTTTTTTTCTTGTGGTTGTCATTACTACTCGTACTAACTGATGATTTCAGAGGTCTGGTTTCATATGCGCTCTCCGATATAAAACAACGAGATGACAAGAAATTACCTACATTGTAATGTTTTGGTGAGTATTTAAATCAGTTCTATCGTCCCTGATAAGGGTTCTAACAGGGCACGCATGGTGCTAGAATGGGGGCAACGACCTTCGACTATTTTCGCAGCTGCAGATGTACAAAAGAGGAGTGTCCAGCACCTACTCTGTCATTGTCCATCATTTAGTAGGCGTTAGTTGGTCATCCTTGGTAAACCTTTTCTACATGACCTTGCTGAGGTCTCTAGCTATGAAGTCAAGGCTCTAGCAAAATATATAAATTCGACGAAGTGGTTTAACCCGATTTAGGCAGGGTGGGGTCCTCTTGAGACCGTATAGGGTATTACAGTGAGCTGTTACCATAGTGTCCAGCTCAGCCCTTGCAACATAACCTAACCTAATGTTTTGGTGTAGACTTCCATATCTAACACGACTTACCCAAATCATTATATTCTGATATAATAGCGTTATTTTCACTGCCTTCAATATGTACAGGTGTTAACTGCTCTTTATTATATAAAGCAAAGGCATGACTAGCTCCCTCCTTTAATAACGCATCATTATTCAGTAATTGACGTACATCGGTGAAAACTTCATTGAATTCACCAGGCGGTGCATGCATAATAAAATCCGAGACGATTCGCACTTTCTCGGCATCGCTTATTTGTGGTTGGTCCATTTCGTTTCAGTTGGCAATTTAATTGATGTTCGACAATAGTTTTTTAGTAATGCTTTACAATGAATGAAATTTTAAGTGGCAAATTTTGTTGTGACTCAAGCTCTTTAATATCTTCGAACACGGTTATACACATAAAGACACACACCCAAATTTAGTGATCTCTAAAAAGATTTTGAGGTTTTTAGTGAAGTACATCTAAATAATAAAAAAAAAGAACACACTAAACTTTATTCATTTTCAAATCAGTATGATTACATATGTGCCCAGAAAAATATTTCCTGCAAGTTTTCAAAGTTTATTTACCTTGCTGTAAATTTATTGCCTTAAAAGAAATTGTATAGAAAACAGCGATAAAAAATTGACAGTTATGAATCAGTGACAGCCAAGGCGAATTCATTACAGGTGGTGTTATCCCATCAGCTGATTGCTTCTTCTTGATAATTTTCCATACAAAGCCTTGTACTACAACATGTCAGTTAATCGCAATCAATGAAAATTTTCTTTTGACTTGACATTCTTTCGCACGGCGAATTGGTTGAATTCGCTTAGCCACCACCTAGTATAGATTCGCCTTGGTGACAGCAGTGCGAAAAGAGAAACTGAAAGAAACGACAAACCACAAACAATGACAGAAGCAAGGCGAATCTATACTAGGTGGTGGCAAAGCGAATTCAATCAATTCGCCGTAAAGTAGAATGTCAAGCAAGGCGAATCTATACTAGGTGGTGGCAAAGGAAATCAATCAATTCGCCGTAAAGTAGAATGTCAAGTCAAAAGAAAATTTTCATTGATTTCGATTAACTGACATGTTGCAGTACAAGGCGTTGTATGGAAAATTATCAAGAAGAAGCAATCAGCTGATGGAATAAGGCGAATTCATTACAGGTGGTGTTATTCCATCTGCTGATTGCTTCTTGATAATTTTCCATACAACGCTTTGTACTGCAACATGTCAGTTAATCGAAATCAATGAAAATTTTCTTTTGACTTGACATTCTTCAGCACGGCGGATTGGTTGAATTCGCTTTGCAACCACCTAGTATAGTTTCGCCTTGCCTTGGACAGAAGTAAATAGAAAAGTCATCGATAACTAATCGATAAGATCGATGAAAGTATTAGCTACTGTTTGCGAACTCTACCTCCAACTTTTCTTCAAGTTTCGTTGTTAAATAATTTATAAAAATGTGTAAGGAAAATGAAAGCTCACAAAATAAAACCGAGACATCTGAATCAAGGATGAAAGACGCATGGTCTGTAAGTTGTTTCTATAAAACATGTTTAAAGATTAATTCATAACTTCCAATGTTTACACAGATTCGACCATGTTCAGTGTATAGGGATGAGTACGATGATTGCACAAGTATCAAAGCGAGGTTCCACCAGTATTTCATATTTGGAGAAAGTGTAGACTGCTCACAATGGAAAAAAGATTATGATAATTGTAAACGTTATCAGGAATCAAATGGCAATGATGTTGCAGCAAGCGAAGCCATAATACAAAGTGAAACGGACAGGCGTCGAAAACGTTTAGAAGCACATTTTGGCAATACAACGTGGTCGAGGCGGAAACTACCACCGGAAGATTGGTCAAAGCCTTTACCTGACTGGATAAGGAAGAAAAACGAGAACACATATTTAGAGATAAAACAAAAAGAACTTGATGGGCTTACGCCAGCCGAAAAGCCTGACAAATTCTTCTGTGCTATTATGTAGTAGTGCAAAATCCGCATAGATATGTGCACTATTGAAATGTTAATTAGACGAATATTACACAGATTACTATTCCTAATAAGGCTAACGGGGTAAATGCATAATATTAAATTTCTTTTTTTTAATTATCATTATTATTATTTATTTATTTATTACGGCCAGAAGCCTAATTCGTAAATTTGAATATATTACAGTGTTTTATCTTATAGCTAAGGTTTTACAATATTCATATAATTTTGTTTTAAATACTGTTATTTGGTTGCAACTTTTTATATCCATAGGCAGATCATTCTAACTTTTCAACGGCAATTTGAAATTATGTTTGTTCCTCGTATTTATTTGTGAGTTTTCTCAACTAATGCTATATTTTTATTTAAATACTCAGGTACATTTCCATATTTGATATTAAATATGAACATATGTATTTAACTAGCGAGCTTTGCTCATATTGCTTTATACAATGGTTTTTGTAATTGATATGAGAGAAAAATTGTAAGTTTACAAACGGCGATGGTTACTAGGACATGTTTCTGAATTTCACTTCTTCATCAGCTAGCTTTTCGGGAGCTGAGCGTTGAACTCGAATCTCCAACATTCATATCAGTGCAAGCCTTTAGCTGCTAAGCCATATGAATGTCCCGTTGTTCGCTGTACAATTGGTCTGTAAGAGTTGCCTTTTTGTTTATATTTTGTATTTTTTTGTATTTATTAGGCAATTCATCCCAGCACAACAATTTGGCAAAAATTATTTTATAGTGCTAGTCGGTAAAAGGCATAAAATAGGAACAATTTAAACTTGAAACTTAAAGCTAATGACTATGGCTAAGAAAAGGTTACAATAAATAATATATTTAATAAATAGTAAATAAATAAAATAAGCGAATGATAGGGTACATTTGCTTAGAAGAAATCAGTATTTTAATTGTCTAGGCTATTATAGAAACTTGTTAATTCTTTATTGAAGAGCAGAGCATTGCTTATAAGCCTAAGTCTAGAAGGGAGCGAGTTCCAAAGACGTATGGAAGTAATGAAGAACTGGCGATCAGATATTAGCATATGATGTCTGAAGTGGGTAAAGAGAACAGATCTAGACGACTGGAGAAAATTTAGCCTCCGATACAAATAGTCAGGTTCCTTCATATATATTAAGTTATGTAGCGTAGTGAGCGTTTTAAGTTTAATAAGGTTATCGAAAGAAATGTAAGCATGATGAGAGACGTGGTGTAGTCTTTTCAACCCATAGACGTATCTAGCAATGTTGTTATAAACAACATTAAGTTTCCTATTACATACATAGTCACAATTAGAGTAAACCTCACAACCATAAAGGAGCGTAGGTATTAAGTACGCTTTTGCTATTAGTAGACGAATATGTAACGGAGTAAAATATTGTGTAAGCCAGAGTGTACGAAGCATCCCATACACTTTTCCCAATGTGCGGAAGATGTGATCTTTCCATGTCAAGGTTTTGTTAAAAACTACACCTAAATTTTTTGCCGTGTCAACATATTCTATAATAGTGTTGTCTAAAATTAAATTTTCCATTCCACTTTTATCTAGTGACCTTCTATGAATGACTATACATTTCGACTTCTTAGGGTTAAGACATAAGCCGTTCATAGAAGCCCACGTACCAATTTGACATAAATCGCAATTTAAGTTATTAATACATGAACTGGTACGATCACTAGGACAGCACATATACAATTGTACGTCGTCAGCATAAATGTGAATATTACAATACTTGAGAACACCAGGCAAATCGTTTATATACAAAACAAATAACAGGGGACCAAGGATTGAGCCTTGTGGGACTCCTCTTAAAACACTGACGAAGTCAGACTTTCTGCTACCAACACTAACTGCCTGAGTTCGGTCGGCCAAATACGATCTGATTAGGGCTGTTGCACAGTTGGAGAAATTAAATAGGTTGCCCAGCTTCTTGCAGAAAACGGTGTGGTCGACCGAGTCAAACGCTTTTGAATGGTCGAGAAGAGTCAAGAAAGCAGTAAAAATTTTGTCAACTTGTTCTCGAATATCCTCTATCACCGATAGGAGCGCCGTTTTACAGCTACGATTTGACCTGAATCCAGACTGGGAATCTGTGAGAAGGTTATTATCCTGCACATAAGTATTTATCTGGCAGAGCAAAATTCGTTCGAGGACCTTGGAAAGGAAAGGCAGAATAGCTATAAGTCTATACTCCTTGTTTTGCTTGGGGATTCGGATTACCTTAGCAACTTTCCAACATTTGGGAAATACACAGGACGTCAGCACAGAGTTAACCAAGTAGGTTAAGTGAGGAAGGATTTTAGGAAAAATTATTTTTAAAAATTTCGGACATATACCATCGAACCCCATAGCATTACACTTTACTGAAAGAATGGCTTGAACATCACAATCATCGACACTAGCAAACTCAAGAGGACCAAAATCAACATTAGCGCGAATACAATAATTGTAAGCACATATATTGTCAGTTGAGATTGTCAGAGTTACAAAATTTATATTTATCTCGTTAATGTCTACATCAGGGAGGACAGAAATATCGCATTTGGATTTTCCGATACCAATATGTTTAATCGACTTCCAGGTTTCCTTCGAACTCAAAGCAGCACTAAACTTGTTATTATAAAATTTCTGCTTAGCTGACCTAATGGCTTTGTTTGCAGCGGTCCTAGCTGCTTTGAAGCAGTTGTGAGCCTCCAGGGTTTTGTATCTTTTCCATCGTGAGTAAGCAAGTGGAGTGGAAAGACATCTTTTGTTTCACACTTAACCAATCTAAAGCCTTCAACATGTCAGCCGTTCGTGTATCTCTAGGTTTCTGAAGAATAAATCTCATGCATCTATTTTGAAGCTTGTCTACTTCTTTATCCTATATTATGAACAAAATGGGCCGGCAGTACACGAAGTGCGGTTCTAAAATTGATTTGTATAAAATTAGTTTGTACTTTTTTGAATGAATTTTTAAGTATTGTGTAGGATTTATTTTGAATTAAAAGCGCAGCAACGACTACCGCACAAATGGGCGGCTGTCGTTGTGATGGTAGCGTGCTCCGCCTACCACACCGAAGATCCTGGATTCACGCCCCGGGCAAAGCAACATCAAAATTTTAGAAACAAGTTTTTCCAATTGGAAGAAATTTTTTCTAAGCGTGGTCGCCCCTCGGCAGTGTTTGGCAAGTACTCCGAGTGTATTTCTGCTATGAAAAGTTCTCAGTAAAAACGTATCTGCCTTGCAGATGCCGTTCGGAGTCGACATAAAACAAGTAGGTCTCGTCCCACCCATTTCTAAGCAAAACTTAAAGGAGCACGACGCAAATACTATTATAACAAAAATGGAACATATCCAACCTTTCTTACTAAGGAAAAATTTTATCAGGTTTATAGACCTTTATAGAGTAAAGACATCTAAGTTCGAAAGTAACAAGACATTTACATAGGTGCTCGGGTAATAAAGGCGGTGGAGGATTTAACGGCATGAAAAAAGTTGACATATTCATAATCATATTTTAACTTATCCATATCAATTGGCATCAATTATGTGTGCCTTAACCTAAAAATCATAAAAATGAATACACACAAAATTACGATCATATTCCACAAACACTTGTCTCTTAGTCAAAACGTATTCAAAACAATAAATAAAATATACAAAAAGCTAATAAATTCAGCAACTCAAATATTTTTAGGTTATGGTTATAACGAAAAACCAATTGGTTGGCTATGGTATGGTTATGACTAGGGCATTATGGCACGGCACCATTGACCAATTGCACTGATTTCCATAAGGTTGGTTGGGTCAGCTGTTTTATATGGATATGGATACGTCAAGTTTAAACGGCCCTTTAAACATAGCCGTTCATGGTAGCACATACACCCATTTAACCCAGATCACAACTCTCAATTATAAATAAACCTGAGTCATGGCGCAACTATACATATAGTTCCGCCATGACCTTAGATAAGGGCTAATTAAATTTCCTTAAGGCCAAATTAAACTTCCTTAACCCTAACGCCATAGTCGTAACCATATCCATATCCATCTCCAATGTGATGGATTAATGGTGCCTTAACCTAAAAAAAAAGTTAATAAATTCACCAACTCAAATATTTGTAGGTTATGGATATGGCGAGAAACCAATTGGTTGGTCATATATGATATGGTTAGGGCGTTATGGTATGGCACCATTAATCGATTACATTGATTTCCATAAGGTAGATGCATTTCATAGGAGTTTTTTCACTTGTTAAATTAAAGGGAATGCATCAAAATAGTTAAAGGAAATTGGTTCTTTTAAGAAAGAACACTTATTTGTACAAATTTATGCTAAAATATGTATGTACATTCTACCACAATATTATCACTGTTAATACAACAACAACTACAACCACAATATTCTTTATTTTAAGTCGAAAAGTATAGCAACGGTAGAGCTCTTAGTATACATATTTGATGCAGCCATCCAGAAATTGCGCAAGGATTTTTTAATAAGGCTTAAATAGATTTTGGCATATGACGAAGGACGAATTCAACTCAACTTGGCTGCCAGAAAATTGCTTTGCTGAATGAAAGCAGGCAATTCCGGCAGATTTGTGTTATGCGGCCGTCTTCTTCTTATGTTCCGCTGTTGATGTTGCTGTGGCACCAATTCATTACTCATTTCAGTGAATACGACATGAAATGCAATAAATACTGCGCATTGTTTATATTTAATTTCTTAATTTCCAACAAATTTGCAACAATAATTAAACTTTTCAATTTTTTAACCAAAATAAGAAATGTGCAACGAAATTTCAATTGACAAAACAGCTGACTTTGAAAATTCGAAATTCCTATTCCCCAATTATTGTTCTCCCTAGGAGAACAGAATTGGAGGAATTTTTCCGCGGGAATAAAAAAATCCGCGAGAATATTTAGAATTGGTCTGGTTGTGAGGTTAAGCACTGCGACCTATTGGTCTATTGTGCCCTCATTCTCTTTACAACACTTCATCCAAGCCGAGTTCTATGAGAAAATCCAGAATGGTTCTCGGCTTTAGAGAGTGTATGTGACTATTTTCTAGTTTGGATGACCCTAGGATCCTAAGTCTTCGTCTCGCGACTGTCTCACATTCCTTCAGGATGTGTTCTGCAGACTCATCTTCGACATCACAGAATCGACAGAGGCTACTAGCTGATATGCCCAATTTATGCATATGGCACTTTAGCCTACAGTGACCTGTGAGTATACCTGTTAAAATCCTAAGGCTACTTTTTGGGAGGTTAATCATAGCCTTATATCGCTTCGAGTTGTGCCCTCCTATTAGTGCCTTTGCATGCCGAAGTCCTGGACTTTCGCGCCAGTGTTGTTCTCTAAGGCACGCTTCCTTTTGTCTAAAGTCCTCCCTTATTGGCACCATAGGCTCGGGTTCTATTGGCTTTCCGGCCGCTGCCAAACTGTGTACCATAACGGTGTACCATATTATAGTGTGTTCCTGGTGAAGCGCTTCAACCCTGGAGGTGTCCCACGAACATTTGTTCCCCAGCTCTATTTTGAAGCGCTTCTCAAACTTAATTATCTTCCTGGTATCATCTCTGGGAAGTTGGATAAGTGGAATCTGCTCCTGCAGCTTCGCCATGCTCCGTGATTTCATAAGGTAAGTTCTATCAGCTGTTTTATCTGGTTATGGTTTTATGGTTATAAGTCAACATTAATTGGCACTTTAACCCTAACGCCATAGCCGTAACCATACCCATATCCATAAACATCATCAATGTGATCGATTAATGATGCCTTAACCTAAAAATTTTGAAAATTTCATAAAAATGAAGAAAGCGCAAAAAAACTACAAACATATTCCACAAAAAGTAAGTCTCTTAGTCATAACGTATCCAAAACAATGAATAAAATCTACAAAAAGTTATTAAATTCGCCAACTCAAATATTTTTAGTTTATGGATATGGCGAAAAACCAAAAACCAATTGGGTGACTATGGTATGGTTATGGCGTTAGCGTTATGGTATGGCACAATTAATCGATTACATTGATTTCCATACGGTTGGTTCGATCAGTTATGGATAAGTCACCATTAATTTGCCCTTTAAACGGCACTTTAAACATAGCCGTTCATGGTAGCACATACACCTATTTTACCAAGATCACAACCATTGTGTATGATAACTAATTGTGTTATCTTATCTGTCAATTGCCTGACAGGATGTTCAATATGGCTACTTTTTAGGGTTTTGACAGGGTGTTCAATATGGCGGCGCCTATCTTCAGCGGGTGATAGAAAGAGATACAGAATGAGACAGCGATAGTCAATTACAAATCAGGTGATCCAATCACTTTGGAATTTTTACGTCTATGCAGAAGATATCACACTTTGCTATCATTCACAATGATGACTCTCAATTATAAATAAACCTGAGTCATGGCGCAACTATACATATAGTTCCATGACCTCAGTTATGTTCAAGACGTGTGTCGCTCTTGAAAAGTTTGGAAATTAAAAGAAGTTGCGACTTCGATGTGCAAACTTTAAATCTCTGTTTATTCCAACCGAATTCAGTAGAGGTGGTGTTATCCCAACAGCTGATTGCTTCTTCTTGATAATTTTCCATACAAAGCCTTGTACAACATTATGTCAGTTAATCGAACTCTATGAAATTTTTCTTTTGACTTGACATTCTTCTGTACGGCGAATTGGTTGAATTCGCTTTGCCACCACCTGGTATAGATTCGCCTTGGTTTATTCAATAAATTCTTTGTCTTATATAGTAATTTACTTAACCTATACATTCATAAATATCTTAATACTAATAACTAAAAATATGTACATTGAAAATGGGGTATGAGTACATGTATGTTTGTATACAGTCTTTGTATACATGTAGTTTAGTATGCTTGACTCTATACATGTAGTTTTGTATATGTTATTTAGCAACGTCGGCAGATCAATGTGAGTACTTTGGTTAAGGCTATGCATACACGTAAGTTTGTAAGTTTGTACGCCTGTTGGCATATCGATGCGAGTACTTTTTAGTTGGTTCCCATAATGGTTTGTATGTACTAAGCAATTTATTGGCTGTGGACGGATAAGGGTTTCATATTCGGCATTCCATTGAAGTTAGTTAACCGTCTGGGTTAGTTCAATAATTTATGTTGGAAAATATTGTAATATGATTATTACTAAAATATATTTGGAGTTCATGATGCGTATTATTGCAAGTGTGTTACAGTGGGTATGAAGCATAATGCTACATTACAGTGGGTATGCCGTATAATGTTACACCATCCGCCTTATAAAAAAGAGTGTTATATAATTGTTTTGTGAACAATTGTATAAGACTCTTTGTCATATTTTCACTGATTTTGATATTTTATCGTTATTTGATATTGTAGTGAAAGAGGTTGGTTGCTTTGCTTTTGATCTGCTGACTTTGATGTTTTTATTGTTTATATTTTAATGCATATCCCCTTTTTTTTTTTGAAATGTTTACATTTTATTTATATTTTTCTTTTGTTTTTGTATACGTCCTTTTTCAAGATTTAAAATTTTTAGATATAGAAAAAATTTATATATATTTTTTTTCGAATTTTACTTATTTTATTTATCCTGTTTATTTTATTTATTTTATTATTTTATTGCCGGATTTTAAATGTGTCGACCATTCTAAAATTTATTTTTAATATTTGTATGGAAATATGAAACAGAAAAAAAAATTGTTTTCAATTGTTTAGATATAAATTATTATTAAACAATTGAGTAAATTGTTTTCATTTACTTGGGTATAATTATTACTGAGTAGATTGGAATATTTATTTTTAGGTTATTTTCAAGAGATATCATAGATGTACTACTAATTCCTTATTTATTGCTTCTATCACTAGTTTCTAAACTATTTTTACCATTTTTATTCTATCATGAAAACTATATTCTATCGAAATATTTTAGTATTAATATTTTCTAATCTATGAAGTAAGAATATTTCTTACTACTATTCAATTCTATTTAGCGTAGAAGATATTTCCTATTACTATTTCCTATTCTATTTTATCGGAGTTAAAGAAAAAATATGTTTATATAAAAGCGAGTTTTTATAGCTGAAACACCTCATACTTATATATTGTCACGGATATTAGCATCACTAACTTATCCCATCACTAAGGCGATGCTAAGACCATGCCAAGCAGTATATACGTTAATAATCAAATCAAGTATACACATATATAAGGCAGTCCAGAGAGATGTCACACACAGATGCATTTACTTATACGCCTATGTATGCGCGAGAGACTGTAAACTACAAACATTCACATAAATAATTCAATCATTATGTATCTACATAAACGAATAAATAATTGCGTCTACACATATGTACGTATACGAGAAGCGGAGCGGCAATGCACAAACACATGCATATATCTTATCTGAGTTGTCACAAGAGAGAGCAATAATTTGTGCACGTAGTTGTGGCTGGCGATTTTGTAGCCGAACTAACTAGTAACTTCTGGAAATCGAAGAGCCTAGAAGTATGCAGCGTAAACTATAAAAGCGGGGCAGGCGAGTAAGAAGTAATTCAGTTTGATTTGAGTTGTCAAGCAGTTACGACTAAGACGATATCTAGCGAGCAATAGCAGTATTATTTTGAAAGTCAGTTTCATTTAAGCTATCAGTTTGGTTATTAAGCTATTCGTTGCACAGTTTGAGTGTTATTGTGAAGTATTTTAATAAAGGCCATCTTTTTCCATTATCCAATATTGGAGTTATTTATTCAACAGTTTAGCGATACGAACCTAGCAAAAGGGCAAATAAGAAGATTTGCAGCAAATTCGTTACAATTGGTGTCAGAAGTCGGATTGTTGAATAAATTCCAGAGGACAACAAGGACATGGCAAAGTTCGGTGAATTGAAGATCCAGCAACTGAAAAAGGAGTTGGAGAACCGTGGATTAAATACAACCGGCAATAAGATCGAACTTCAAGTACGGCTACGAGAGGTAATGGAGTCGCAAGGAATTGATGTGGACGAGTTTGTCTTTTATCCTGATGGGGACGAAACAACAACAAAAATTGAAGAGAAAAACGAAACATCGCAGACAGTTACGAGCACAGACTTGAACATGATATTGGCTGCAATATCTGCACAAACATCGACAGTAGCATCAATGTCGTCGCAATTGGCATCCCAACTGGAAGCGCAAGAGGCACGTATAACAGAAATGTCATCACAAATATCCACAAATATGTCATCACAACTAGAAGAACAGAAAACGTATATGGTATCTCAGCTGGAATCGCAGGAGAACCGTATAACAGCGAAGATTGAAGCACAAGAGGCACGGATATCCGAAATGTCGGCTCAAATTTCAGCACAGATATCATCGCAAATCTCTGCTCAACTGGAAGAGCAAGAAGGACGTATTTCCTCGAAGTTGGAGGCGCAAGATACAAAAATTTTACAGTTTGAAGAAAAAATCGAGGCCGAGGTGGATGCTTTGAGAGGACGTATCGAGCAGTTGCAACTGAATCGCCCAGCAGTCTCAACTAGTAATTCAAAGGTAAAAACACCATCCTTTGACGGTTCTGTTCCTTTCCAGGTCTTTAAGCTACAGTTTGAGAAGACCGCAGCAGTGAACAACTGGAATGTGGAAGATAAAGTTGCCGCACTCTTCGTAGCATTGAAAGGACCAGCTGCCGAAATCTTACAGACTATTCCAGAGTACGAACGGAACAGTTATGACGCATTGATGGCTGCTGTAGAACGGCGATACGGAAGCGAACACAGGAAACAGATATTTCAAATAGAATTGCAAAACCGCTACCAAAAAGCTAACGAGACTTTGCAGGAGTTTGCTTCGGACATTGAAAGATTGGCTCATCTTGCAAATGCGGATGCACCCGTGGAATACACGGAAAGAGTGAAGATTCAGAGCTTTATAAATGGCATAAGGGACGTCGAAACGAAGCGAGCCACATACGCGAACCCAAAGCAAACATTTTCTGAAACGGTATCCCATGCATTGACTCAGGAAACGGCGTCATTATTGAGTAAACCAGCATACAAAGCTCATCGTGTGGAAGTAGAAAGGCCAGAGTGGGTAGATACAATTTTGGAAGCTCTGAAGGGATCACAACAGAAAAATGCCGGAGTTATGAAATGTTTCAAGTGCGGTAACCCAGGTCACATTGCACGTCATTGCAGTAGCAATTCCAATAGTTCCAACAATGTGGGTGGCCGTAAACGCAGAGCTGAAGGAGACGAGCAAATCTCCAAATCCACTCAATCGTTAAACTAAAGCGAGTCAGCCGCAAGGGGCGACAGCTGGCTCCCTCAATTGAATGCCCCATAATCTCTATCTCGCAAATTGGAAGAAGGTCAAGCAATCTTACTGTCGGAGGACATGTGGATGGAAAGGAACGTTTACTGACTGTAGATACGGGTGCATCCCATTCCATCATTCGATCAGATTTAGTCAACAGGAGAGTAAAGTCATTACCTGGAGCAAGGTTGCGTACGGTCACCGACGAATATAATCAAGTCCAAGGCGAAGTGGTATGTGAGGTATTAATTGGGAAAGTCATGGTTCTACACAAATTCGTTGTGGCGGAGATCGTTGATGAAGTCATATTGGGAGTGGACTTCTTGGTTGACCATGACGTCAGGATCGATATGCGGAGAAAAATTATGCGCTATAAGAACCAGGACATACCACTTAACTTTAGTTTGGAAAAAGGGTTCAGCAGTAATCGGGTACTGGTGGAAAAGACTCGACAAAGACCACGAAAGTCAAAGACAAAAGTTGATAGATCGAATGGGCCAAATAAATCAAAATCAAAAGTACCTGCGAGAGAAACACTGGCATTGACAAAACCTAAAAGACGCAGGAAAACGAAGCAACGAATTTCCGAGAAAGAATGCGAGGGTAGTTTCAAGCCGGAGCGCACTACTGTTGTAAAATGTGGGAACGATACCGATTATGCAAAGAAAATTCGTCCAGCGCAAGCTCTACGAAGTGGTTCATTAACCAAACAACAGAGTGTGAAGGAACGGCCCAGGGTAATGAGTAGTAAGATGAAACACTGGCATGACAAGAACTTTAATTCGGAAGGTTTCTTGGCGGGAGATTTGGTACTGTTAAACAGCCCTCACCGGCGGAAAGGTGTTCCAGCTACATTTCGGTGCAGTTGGGAAGGCCCGTACAAAGTTGTGAAGAAGATCAGTGATACCATCTACCGCATACAAGCCACTGGGAAACCACGGGTTAGAAGAGTGGTACATTTGGAGATGCTAGCGGCAGTAGGTACAGTGGATGAAAAAAAAAAAAAATTTCGTATCTTTGAATGTTCTTTTATATTTTTGATAATTTCATATTTTCCAGCAATTTCTTTGATCTTATTTGTCATGCGATTTCTGCGGCGGCCACCAAGACAGAATCGTCATGACTTTTATGAAGAATTTATTTTTATTTTTATACCGGGGTTTGTCACTTTCACAATTTTTTTTTGGGTTTGTGCAATTGTTTGATCTTAGAGAATTTGGGTACCTACTGTTATTATTTTAAATTTGCCTACTCGAGTAAATATTCAATTATTTTTCACCAATTTGTCCCTCAGGACAACTGTGTTTTTCTTAAAAATTTCAAGTCCTGGATTGACGGTATTTGTACAACTTGTGTACAGCCTGATAAGTAATTGTCCTAAGTAAATTTTTATCATCTACAACCAGGTTTCTTGTATTTCCTACGCTACCATTTTAGGAGCGCGACATGTCTTATTGCAAATTTATATAGTGGTTTAACATATATATATATAGGTTCTCATTGTGACTTTTCTTCATTTTTGTTGTTAATATTGGCTGGTTGTAAAATGTATGGTTTTTTTTTTTTTTTTTTTTGCATATGTCCACTGACTGAAATTTTACTAGGGTTGTTTTATTAGTCTTTTCCTTTGACAGCCTTCAAGGATGTTATTTTGATAACTTCCGTTGAAACTACTATTTTGAAGTTTGCAAATTATTGATTTGTCATTAAATTTGGGCAGGTCTAATGAAGCTGCCTTTAAGGTCATTTGCTACATTTTGAGGGTTAATAATTTAATTGTTTATCGCTCTTCCTCAGCTTTGGGTTTGGAAATTTGTGTAGAAGAGAGAGGGAAAAAAAAATATTAGACGCGCTGTTGCACGTTATTCATTTGCCTATATTTAAATTTCATATAGGTTTTAAATATAGCGGCTATCGCTATGATTAATAGCACTATCGTGCATATTAAAGCACCTAACCAAATGTCTGTAGGTTTTGTGTCTACTTGGGCTTGTGGCTCATATTTTATCAATTTGTTGTTAACTACTTCCTCTTCGGAGGTTTCTTTACCGAATTCATAGCCAGCTATCGTTATCATTATGCCTTGGGCTATTTTTGTCCACCAAGACATCTTGAAAGTTTTCTAATGTTAATAAGAAGTTAGATATTTTGTTTTATAATTTTTTTTTTTATTTTGTCAATATTGTTGATTAAAAATATTTTATATATAAAAATTTTAATATTCCAGAA
This sequence comes from Eurosta solidaginis, assembly GCF_040869045.1. Lineage (NCBI taxonomy): Eukaryota > Metazoa > Arthropoda > Insecta > Diptera > Tephritidae > Eurosta > Eurosta solidaginis. Next base: position 232,171,354 of record NC_090321.1, on the reverse strand, counting down.
AAATATATTTGGAAATATTCTTATCCATTTGTATTAAACTAACTTTTAGTATATATATTTTTTTTTTCAGGTGCTACCTAACATTTGGAATTGTTGGGGAACACTTTCCTCATCATACGCATTATTTCTTCCACCGAGGTAGTGGGGTTTATAATGTCCTCAATTGTGGGTTCCCTTTCCATACCTATTGTCTTCCAAAATTTCTTTAAACTCTCTAACTCTTTGGGTAGGTCCCTAGTATGTCGGGTATTTTCGTCCCACCAATAGAGAGGAAAGTCTGAGGAATTTATTTGCATTTTAATAGTAGTGGACTGAGTAATTTAAATTTTTAAATTTTATTAAAACATTTTATGGGATTTCTCCAGAGGCTAGGTGAAATGTTTGAAGTTGATTGATTATTATAAATATTACAACTTACTTTAACATATTCTTTATAAAAATTTAAGATAATTTTTTGAATTTAAGAAATTTTAATTTTTCTGCTACTTCTTTTCCATAAAGAAATTTTACCTTAAATTTTAGTGGGGTAAATTATATATTTTTTTTTGAAATTTTTTTTTTTGAAAAAAATTTGTTTAACGTTTAATACAACTGTGTTTCTAAAAAACTAATTTTCTTTCATATCCTACTTAAAGAGTGCAAAAAAAATCCTAAGCAAAAACTTTCGTTTTTGCTCATTGTTTAGCGTCCATAAAGGCCGCCCAATTTATTTCTAAAATTTTATATACTTAACATACGTAAAAATCGTTGCCAATCGTACTGCTCATCTGGTCCTGCTGGTTTGCTATAGTTGATCTCCGGTCGTCAGTCAGATATTATATTTATGCCACCCTTTTTTATGCGTGGTAATTGCGGTTTGCTGTTTGCCATGAAGTATACCTTTTTGTTCTAGATTATTGTCTTCTTTTGCCTTTGTTCGTTTTTTAAAATTCAAATCGGTTGCCTGACGAGGAGCCTTGGTCTTACATATCGCTCTGGTATGCTTTCAAAATTGTTTGGTGACTCAAATTTTGTGGTAGGATCTTTGAGATTTTCTTCGATATATTTTGCTTCAGACTGTTGGGATTTATGCTAATGAAATCCTTTTGGCATTGCTTGATCAGCAACTTTTGCCTTAAATGTTGAACTGGCAGGATTTTACAGGCGAATCCTGCTTTATTTATTTATTACCGCGACTTAAACATGAAAATAAACAGGCTCTTCTCGCCAGCTAGATATTTTAGCAGTTGTGCTAGTTATTAACCTAGACTGGCAGGATCGCCATGAAAAGTTTGGAAATTAAAAGAAGTTGCGACTTCGATGTGCAAACATTAAATCTCTGTTTATTCAATAAATTCTTTGTCTTATATAGTAATTTACTTAACCTATACATTCATAAATATCTTAATACTAATAACTAAAAATATGTACATTGAAAATGGGGTATGAGTACATGTATGTTTGTATACAGTCTTTGTATACATGTAGTTTAGTATGCTTGACTCAATACATGTAGTTTTGTATATGTTATTTAGCAACGTCGCAAGATCAATGTGAGTACTTTGGTTAAGGCTATGCATACACGTAAGTTTGTACGTCTGTTGGCATATCGATGCGAGTACTTTTTAGTTGGTTCCCATAATGGTTTGTATGTACTAAGCAATTTATTGGCTGTATACGGATAAGGGTTTCATATTCGGCATTCCATTGAAGTTAGTTAACCGTCTGGGTTAGTTCAATAATTTATGTTGGAAAATATTGTAATATGATTATTACTAAAATATATTTGGAGTTCATGATGCGTATTATTGCAAGTGTGTTACAGTGGGTATGAAGCATAATGCTACATTACAGTGGGTATGCCGCAAGGCGAATAGTAAAAGTATAGATTCGCCTTGGTATTCCGTATAATGCTACACTCTCAAACTTTTGAATGCAATTTGACGTAGTTCGATTTGAATTGGGAAGTGATCCTTGTGGACATCGTTTTATTTAATTTAATTTTACTGGCAGCACTCATCCACAAAACCAGCTGATTTTTATTTGACGTTATGTAATATCATGGCGGAACGATACAAGGTGGTAGCATGGTGACATACCTACAAACATAAATAAAAGTTCTATCTACTTTTTTTTGTAAATTCGATGGACAAATGTCAAAATCGTACTGCGCCGGAAGTTGATGTATCAAATAAAAAAGAAAAAGTTTATATCAGCTTTCCCGTGCTTCCACCTTGTATCGTTCCACCATGTGTAATATAGAGCATTTTTTGTATTAAAAACAAACTAAAATTTTGTTTGAAGAAAAATGAATATAAATATTTTTACAAAAACATTGAGTAATATACGACAGAACTGGCTTATACCGGCATTTGTGATACGCTCTTATACCAAGCCTGTAGCTGGTAAGATGAATGCGTACCATTGAATTGATGCGGGAGTTTTGGGATTGTTTATTAAATATGTAAAAATATTTAGCCGCAGGTGGAGCAAAACAGAAGAAGAAACCGGGTAAACTAGGTCCCATAATGGAAAAGAAGGAAATTCCAGTTGAAACAGATGTGAATAAGTTGCTAAACTATGTTTGTGGGAGTAATATTTTAAAAACAGGACAGGACATCAAGGTGTGTATACAAACCTGAAAAGGCATAGGATAAAATCTAATATAATCGCTTCTTTTTATATTTCAACCTAGCTCAAGCCAGATTCAGAATACCCAGATTGGTTGTGGTCACTTAATGTTGATCGTATAATACCTCTTGACGAAATGAACCCTGAAACAAAACAATACTGGCGGCGTATTCGCAAGCACGCTCTTCGACGAAATAATCAGCTGAGAAAATTAAGAAAGTTCTAATTTTATATTTGTGCATAATGTTATGTTCTGCGTGAATAAAAGGTAATAGTCTAGTTGAGGGGTCGACTGCTAATACACTACCAAAAATATCGAGAGAGGTGTCAAACGACGCGTCTTGACATCAGTATTAATAATCCGAAGGCGGAAAATAAAGATATTAACGAAAAACCGAAAAAAGACCCACGGGTACCTCCGAAACCGGGGGTGGGATCCATAGTATTTTTGAGCAGAACACCTTTCTGAGTTGGCGGCCTTCGGCCGCGCTTATAAAAAATAACCCTGGGCTACGCCATGCCAAGTCCGGGTGTGTGGTATAACCGTGGTTACCGCCACGGTGATGCACAAATTTTTTTGTGGGTACAAACACAACAACAACCACATGCAAATCGCCAACTTCAACTGCAAATATCTCCGGACATAGATAAAATTTTTCTTTTCCGCCATCGGATTGTCTCCAGATTAATACGCGTCTTTTGACACCTCTCTCGATATTTTTGGTGGCGTATTAGCAGTCGACCCCTCAACTAGACTATTACCGAATAAAATAAGAGTCGCAATAAAACAAATTCACTGTGGTTAAATTCAAATTGTCTTATCAAGAGGGAAAATCGTCAAAAAACCTACATACATGAAACTTTAGGGGTCTTAGAATAAACCCGCGGCACGGATATACCTGCGACAAAATACCCATATGATTCTAAGGGTTGTGTAACTCAGCCGTTTCAAGGCGCACAATTTATAGCTTATCTAACCCAATTGTCAACTCCACTTAAAGTGGCGAATCATATTTCTTTAGCAGTCGAGGCTCTGACGAACCATGTTTCTCATGGAATTAGGGGGTGAACTAGAAAGTTCAATGTGGTTATATTATTACCGAAATGTAACGGATCATCCGACAAGGGACCATCAACATCGATTAACTTCAACAAGATTAACATACCCCAAAACCTGCGGAGTGTTTAAATCGTTAATTGTAATAATTAATTGTATTTAGTAGTTTAAGTTTTAGGCCTGAACAGACGCAATAATAAATAATTTAAAAGCTTGACAAGGCATTTAATAGTACCATCAGGGTAACATACCTTGGCCGGATATATTTTTTAAATTTTTTAGAAATAAAGTTTAGATATTTAATTACAACAATAAAACATATTTTTCATCCAAGTTTTATTTTTAATTTACATTCAGTGTAAACTTATAATTCAAACTATTCCAAACAGATAAATTGATGCCAACATTTCGGAATCAAATATGTACAAAAATTATTATCAAATTTTTTAACGAACTAATTACCAAGACATAAATTTACTTAAAGCAAATGGCGAAATCCAAACAGTTATCAGATATTCAAGTATATATATAAATATATGTATGTGTGATATTAGAAGTAAAAAGGTTGCTGCTGCTGCTATAGCATGTTGTGAAAAGTCTCCAAACTTAAATTCTATAAGTTCTCCGTTAAAATTGTAATGTAGTTAGTTACCTTCGTTCAGTTGGCACTTCTTAGTTGAATTTTATTTATTTTTTGGTAATGTTGCTGCTTTTTGGAAGTACATTTGCATGTGTGTATGCTGAAATTTTTATCATTGGCTGGGAAACTGTTGTTATCTAGGCCATTCAATTCATATTATTTTTAGTAATAGCCTTTAAATCCTACACCACCCCATACACTTTAACTATTTAAATCAACTTTTGCAATATACTCTCCTTATTCTTAATATTTATTATGTTGTGCCAACAATTGCATATCCGTTAGGTACTTAATAATATGTACCTTTGCCTCCGCTTTTTGTCGTACCCCAAGTGTATTTAGCATGTCAGTTACAACCATGCCAAAGGATTGGTCCTCAGCGCTTACAGCTTGTGTCATTGAGTTTTGGAATATTTTGATAGTATTTAGCATATTGTCATGATTATTCTCTTCTTCAGTGCGTTCACGCTTCAATACTGGTTCGTAAAAATATGGCTTCTGTTCTTTGGGAGCTGCAACGGTTATTTGGGTGTCGCCTGTAACTGTAATTTCTAAACATGAACTTGAGTGTATAGTATGATGCACAAGAAAAAATTAATTAAAAAAATATATTGAAACCGAAAGCAACTTGCGATTAATTAATTACTGTTGTTATAGCTGCAAAAATACTGCTGAAATATTTTGAAGAAATATTGACCGACTGTTATACTTTGTTCGTGTATGCTACCAAAAAGTGGCAATTTTTTTTATCAAATTTCGCCAATTAAACCCTTTGTTTTATTTTCAATAATTTAAGAAAAAACTTATATAAATTTTGTAACTGAAACAATGCAAACCGATATCAAAACCATTTTCCGAAAAACTCGCGAATATTTTTCAAAAATTAATACGACTTGTACTTTGTTAAGACAAAGCTGCATACTCAAAAAAAAAAAAAAAATTCAGAAAGCTTTCTCGAATTTTTCGAAAAAGTTTTCCAGATTGGTTTGTGTAGTTTCAGTTACAAATTCATGTAAAATTGAAAACAAGAAAATGAAGAATTTAATTGGTGAAATTTAAACTGAACCAAAGCAAACCAATATCAAAACCATTTTCCCAAAAACTCGCGCATATTTTTCAAAAATTAATACGACTTGTACTTTGTTAAGACAAAGCTGCATACTCAAAAAAGAAAAAAAATCAGAAAACTTTTTCTCGAATTTTTCGAAAAAGTTTTCCAGATTGGTTTGTGTAGTTTCAGTTACAAATTCATCGAAGTTTTATCTTAAATTATTGAACACAAGAAAATGAAGAATTTAATTGGTGAAATTTTAACTGAAACAATGCAAACCAATATCAAAACCATTTTTCCAAAAACCCGCGAATATTTTTCGAAAATGAATACGACTTGTACTTTGTTAAAAAAAAAAGCTGCATACTCAAAAAAAAAAAAAATGAGAAAACTTTTTCTCGAATTTTTCGAAACAGTTTTCCAGATTGGTTTGTGTAGTTTCAGTTACAAATTCATGTAAATTTTTTTCTTAAATTATTGAAAACAAGAAAATGAAGAATTTAATTGGTGAAATTTGCCGCTGCTCTTTGCGTATTCTTCTTTTTCTTCTTGCAGCTGGCGTTTATTAATATTACAAGCATTCATGTGCACTTTTATGTATAACTTGCATGATGTTTTTGCTTTCAGCTTTATAAAAAACAAATTCGTTAAATTAATGAATATACCTACCATGTGGATGAGCCAGAGCCTGTGTGGATGTTGTAGCAGTACCATTAAATGGTTGGGTAAATACATCAACGACAGTTTGTTGTTGCGGCTGTTGCTGCTGATTTGGATCGACTTGGGTAACCTGGTTGGTAGCCTGTTGAACACTAGTTACTTTTCCCAAGAGAGATTCGCGATATTGTCTGTGTGAAGCGATATGGTTACTGAAGGTTTTTAAGAAACAAATATGAAATTAACCTTATTGAATCCACTAAAAACTGCATTTGCTTGAAGTAACGCCAGCGTGATTCTTGGCATAACTTCATTTCGCGTGCAAACTTGTCGCGCAAGCTCTTCCAGCGTTTGGTGCATTTTTGTTCTGTTAAAAAAGAAGCCAAACAAATATATTCAAGTCTTTATATTAATTAAGTCGATGCATATGCTAAACATCCTACCGAGCATTGGCAAAACTGTGTGGCTGGATAGTGAAACAATCACTTATTTATCCTGTATCTTTTTAAGAATGTGTGGATGTCTGGGTTCACCACTTGAATCCTTTATTATTCAAAAGACAAAAGCTCACCTTTGGGCAAAATTAACATTTTGGTTGCAATGTATACTTTTTACCAACACGATGTAATTTTGAGTTTAGTTTGAAATTGACAAATTATATGGCCGTTTTTTGTGTCTGCTGAACAGTTTGAAAGTGTGGAAACATTCCCTTTTAATAAAACATTCCATTACTGGTAAGGTTTTGCAAAAACATTGACGATATTAGGTGAGTCGAAAAATATTTGTGAAGTGTTGTTAGCAGATATATGTACATAGATCCGGTACGTTGTGGAAATTAGCACCATCAAGGTACTAGCCAAATAATCTCGGTAACGCTTTGACATTAAATGGTTTTACATTTATGCCGTGGTAATGGGCAGCCGCCGTGGTGTGGTGGTAGCGTGCTCCGTCTACCACACCGAAGATCCTGGGTTCAAGTCCCGACCAACGCAACATGAAAAATTTAGAAGCAATTTTTTTTTTTTCAATTAGGAAAAAAAATTCTAAGCTGGGTGGCCTCCGACACTGATTTGGCAAACAATTCTGCCATGAAAAGCTTCTCAGTGAAAACACATGTGCCTTGCAGATGCTGTTCGCAGCAGGTGTAAAACATGTAGGTCCCACCCATCCAATTTCTAGGAAAAATTAAAAGGAGCACAACGCACATTGGAAGAAACGCTCAGCCTGAAAATCCGCGGATATATCGGGTCTTGAATTTATTATAAGTGTTTATATGCCATATTCCCAAAATTACCACAAAAAATCTTTGACTTTTAGGCAAATTTCTCTTAGTAGCCGTGTGTTAGCATTGGACGTACATATATTAGCAGTCGACCCCACTTATAGACTTTGGTAATTCTTTACTTTAGCTCACAACTGCTAAAACTCGTCCAAAAATATCGGAAGAGTTGTCAAAAGACGCGCTTTGGACCCAGGATCACGAATCCGAAAGAGGAAATTGGAAAATTTCATGTGGGTGTTGTAATTTTGATGAATTTGGGTACCCGCAAGAAAAACTGTGAGTAAATGTGTTTTGCGCGGAGGCCGCCAATGCAGAAAGGTGTTCTGAGCAAAAATACTATGGACCCAGTTGTGAGCTAAAGTAAAGTATTACCATAATTGTCCTTGCCTCATTATACTGGCCTCTATTCCCAATGTGTGTGAAAGTATTTATCCGCATGTATACGTGCTATACTCGAAAAGACCAACCCATGCTTATCCGTCACGAAGACTTTAATGATTGCGTTTCGTTGGGCGAGCTGAACAGTAAAACAGTCTAATAGTGCACTTAGTTCAGAGCTTCCTTTATAATCACCTGTTAAACTCACACATATTCACTGGAGGCCATGTTGATCTGATATTATTGGCTTCGTAGAGCTGCCCTTAAAAACCTCAAAATAAATTTCAATATCGTAAATCCAATGCACTTAACACCAACTTTGCTTGATGAAGTTACCATTTTTGGGAAATAATTTACAAAAAAATTAAAATTGTAACCTATGGCCAAAATATCGAGTAATTGACTCAATAAAATTATTTTATTTATTTATAGACGACCAATTTCAGCGCAGACTTGATTTTACCAATAGCAATATTATAGTTGCTTCATTCACACCCATAGTATACACATACTAACAAGCAGGCGACAACTTTGCAGCGGAAAACGACAGCAGGCAATGCAACTCAGCAAGTACAGCAAACGCAAGCAGTTACCAACGGCGACATCGGCACCGACGACCAATTAAAATGAACGAACGAATTATAAAAACAACTATCAACTACCGACAGCGAACCAAGCCAGATACAACTTCACATGTGTAGGCTTATACACACGAATCGAATCACCTATTTTTACATTCACCCGTCGCCATTATGTATCCATATATGTATTTTGTGGGGCTACTGGCCTTAATATGGCAGACATTGTTCTTTAACTAAACTTTTTCATGGGCCAAGAACACATTCATTCATACGTATATATCTACTTACCAGGAACTCCAAGTAGCTCCGCAATTTGCTTCCAGGTTTGTGCTTTCCTTACAAAATGCTTATAATTGTAATGGGAACGATCGTATATAACTGGATTTTGCTTTACGGCCTCTATAAGATTCAAATCGAATTGTGTCTCCAAATTTGCATCCAACTTTTCCATTTTCAATGTTATTGTTTATTTTTGCAAACAAATTTTTTAGAGATTGGTTTTAGCGCTAAATTTCATTTGCACCATTTACTACTGACTGTGCTGCTGCTGCTCACAGAGGCGTTCACACAAAACTTCGCCGTTAACGTTTTATGCACTTGATGTGAAAAATAAGAAATAATTTCTATTGTAGTCAGCAGTCGCTGCCTACAGTGATTTATTTTTCTTTTTCTTTTTATTATTGCGGCAGAGAATTTTCTTTTCTGGATGTTTGTGTAGCCAGACGAAATCACAAACTGCGAAGCGACGGCAAAAACTACCACCACAAGCAAAGAGGATAGAGCACCCAACAAGCATTTCTCTAAATGTTTTTAAAAGTAGCTTAAAGTAAACTTGATTTGTAAAACGACCCATTCAGCATTTAGGTGATTAAATTTTGAATTTCCCTACATATCAATACAATTTGATTACTCTTTCTGACTAAATAATGAGTTATCATACAATTGAACAAAAGAACTAATCAAATATGAATACTTTTGATGATCAAAAACTGAAAATCATTTTTCGATAACTTTTTGGAATAATGTTTGAAGTCCTTTGATGATTAAATTTTAATATTTTATAAAAATCAACAAAAAGAATAATCAAATATGCTAATCTTTCGATGAACAAAACTGAACATAGTTTTTCAACCACATTTTGGAATCATATTTGAATCAAATGTGTTTACTTTAGGTGATCAAAAATTTATAATCTTTTTTTAATTCAGCTTTCTGAATCTTTTATGAGTATATTTGTTGGCTGAGTAATGAATTTTATACTTGTTAAAATTTTACTTTTCATTAAAAATCTTATTTTTTTCACATAGACATGTTTTTTCAATCATGAAGCTAAGAAAAAATATACAAAAATTGTATTATTTATACAAAAGATATTCTTCAAGATAAAAAATAATGTAATGCTGCTCGTGACCGAAGATTTCCCCACCCATTTCTCCACCTTCGGCTTTCCATAAAATACATAATGATTGGACAATATAAAGGCGTTGAAAGCTATTTGAACCCCGAGTAAGTGAAACTAACTTGACATACCTAGATACGGCTTCAACATCCCGTATCGTATCCGTATTTTAAGATGTAGACGATAATAGCTGATGTTGGATGGTGTGGACGGCAGCCACTTGAACCTAACTAACCTAACCTACCTGTGGTTCGAATAACTCACTTCCGCATGCTTTCTTCCCCTGATGAAATAAGATTATTATGTAGTATCTTATTTTGAATAATATATGAAGAATAAATGCATGACAATCGCATTCAAAAATCTCAACCAAAAGCGATTGAAATATGTTCACGAATATGATCAGAAAATGACTGTGAAAGCAATCAAATATTACTCTAAAATTATTAAAGCTCAATTTTACAATGATATCAAATATGAATAAAAAGCGTTTCGAAATAGGAATCATAATGATTGTTCAAGAATAATCACATTTATGGTACATTGGTCTCCCGACGTTACATTAATTTTCGAGTAGAAAATGCTTTTAAATTTGAACGTTTTTAGTCATCTTGATGTATGATATTTAAATATTTTTTGATCAAAATTTTCAAAAAATGCTGGCTGGGAAGCGTTTTCAGTAGTAAATATTTTTTAACTCATTTCAGAAAACGTTTTATAAGCGTTGGAGGAAAAAGTTTAAAAATTGAATTCTGAAAGCAAATTGTAAATGTTTACAAACAACACTAAAAAACTAGCAATGTGTTTTAACTTGGAAATTTTCAAATAATTTCCAAAAACGTTTGTACACGGAAGAGAATAGCTGCATTAAACAGCTCCTTGCATTGTCCAAGAACTCGTTAGAATTGCAGCTATACTTCCTTTAATGAATGTATGAAATTAGGAATTTATGTTTGTATATACATATATTAGCTGTGTTTTTTTTTACATCTATAGACGTTTACGCTTAAACTTTATATGTGCTGCTAAGCATCAAACTTTAAATACACCTCTGAAATTGCTGCGCATAAAATTAGTACTACTAAATTTCAATACGCATTATACTCAGATGTAACTGAAATGTGTGTCTATGTTTTACCTCTACACTAATTCTATGTATCACCTCTTAAAATGATGCGTAAACACAATTCATCGCAACTGATTCAGCTATATGTTATACATTATGGCCACCAGAGGTGTGTGTCTCCGAGTTTAGGTACACCCTGTTCTGTAGCTAGTTATTTAACAACTGCCGCTAGATGGGTCTCCTAAACATTATCTAAGCGAGAATAAGGGTTTTTTTACGCGCAAACGTAAACGTATACGCGTGTAAAAAAAACACGGCTATTATTGTACGTACATATTGAAATTATTAATTGAAATGGAATGAAGCCTAATAAAACTATATATAAAAAGGTTTTTCTTAAAATGTTTTATAAGTTTACATTTATAAGCTTTTCGGCAACGCGCCGTTTTGATTATTTCACGCTTATTTCTAAACAATTTGTAAACGAAAAATCAACGTTTTTTAAGCTTAGTGTTTAATTCAGTAAACTTATAAATTTACATTACATTTACTTTGCTTGTTGGGTATACATTTATAAATATATACACTTTGCTGCTACAACCAAAGAGGATAGATATATCTATCTATCTATCCTCTTTGCTACAACACAACAATCAGTAGACAGAGATAGACGATAGCCGAAAAGCCAGCAAAAACCACGACTTCTTGTTTACTTTATTTATGTTAATACTTTAACTTGTTTTTTAATTGTAATATTTCAATATTTAAAAATAATTATGTTACCTTTTTTAAATGAAAATTTTTGAATCTATCAAAAAAAGAAAATTTTATAATGTAAATAAATTTTTTTTTAACATTTAGAACATTTATTTATTCAAATATTTTCCTAGCACAAGAATTTGGTAAATTATTTTACAGTGCTAGTCAGGAATTGTAAATAATTAAATTTAAAATGAATTAATATGACAATAGAATTAACAACAAGTAATAAACAATACAACAATGATATTAGTAAAGATAAAAATAATACTTATACAAATTATTAGACAATAGGGAAAAAGAAAAAAGGAAACAAGATGACGAGATAATACAATTTCATTAGCAAGAATACAAAAATAGTTTCGGCTTAAAAATCATTGTAAAAAGTGGTTAGCTCATTTTTGAAGTGCCGAGCATTTCCTATTTGTCTAAGTCTTGCGGGAAGAGCGTTCCAAAGGCGTATGGAAGTAACGAAGAACTGCCGTCCAGAGGTTAGAAAACGGTATGTTATGTGCGGGAGAAGTAGCACAGATCTCGATTAATTGAGAAACGTAAGCCTACGATATAAATAATCAGGTTCCTTTGTATATATATTTATTTTTGTGAAGGATAGTCAGTGTTTTAACTTTTAAAAGATTGGGAAAAGAAATATTTAGCAACCTTTCAGCATGATGTGAAACGTGGCCAAGTCTTTTCAACCCAAATACATATCTAGCAATGTTATTGTAAGCAACATTAAGTTTATTCATACACACATAGTCACAATTTGAGTAAATCTCACATCCATAAAGGAGTGTAGGTATTAGGTACGTTTTCGCTAGAAGTAGTCTAATATGTAGGGGAGTGAAATATCGAGTTAGCCACAGTGTACGAAGCATTCCATACACTTTTCCTACCGTGATAGAAATGTGGTCTTTCCATGTTTAGGTCTTATTAAAAAATACTCCTAGGTTTTTTGTAGCGACAACGTATTCGGTGACAGAATTGTCAATAACTATGTTGTCCAAAGCATGAGTAGAGAACGACTTTCTATTAATAACGATGCATTTCGACTTTTTGGGGTTAAGACATAGGCCGTTCTTAGAAGCCCACACACCAATTTCATTCAAATCATAATTCAAATTATTTTTTTTTTAATTTTGTTAAATTAAAATTTAAAATAAATAAATAGAAATATTAATAAAATAAATAGTTTTTTCATATTAAACTGTAACTACATTGAGAAAACATCGAGTAATTTGCCAAGGAATCTATTGAAAAGGTATGAAAGGTTTTAAAATTATAGACGTTTTTCCCCGAAGGGAAAAGTTTTAAATTTCTCAATTGTACACATCCATACTTTAAGAACTCATTTTCCCTACAATGATGGAAACATGTTTGCAACGTGTGAACAAATTCTCTTTATTAGAACATTTCAGTTGTTGGCAACGCAATGGTTTGACCTGTCATATTTTTGTCTTTGTTGTCACCGCTACCTCCTGCACAACTTTATGAAGTTGTAAACAGCTTTAAATATTCCTTATTTTATGTTTCATATATCTAACTTAAATCGCTCATGAAGTAAATAACTAAAACATTTTAAAAGCAATAAAACTAATTTCGGCAATCAATTGGAGGTAAATTGTAAGCGGTACGTAAAGCATCATTTTTATATTCTTAGGGTGAAGTTTGTATATTGTATATATACATTACACACACACATATATATATATATATATATATATACAAATCAAATATGTGAACAGTGAAAAGACAAAAGATACAATTTAGGTACAAAAGCCTTTGTTTATTAATAAAAAGGTTGGTGCCAACAAAGCATCAAATTCATATTTTCCGCTGCATGGTGAATCATTTAAAAAATGTTTTGCAATGGAAGTAAACGGTTTTTTTTTTTTAATTTATATAGAAAACAAAAAAGTGAGACACCGATTATGTATATGTGCCAGAACTGGTGATACAAATAGTTTATGAATCTACATACAAATATAATATTACAACGTTGCTTCAGTTTAGACGCACAAAAACCAATGTCCCGAAGTATTTCAAAAAAAAAAAAAAAAAAAAAAACGATCCGTTTTCGCGATAGCGGAGCTAAAGATATCCGCAAAAATACTACCCATCTCTTGTTGTTGTTGTTGTTGTAGTGATAAGGTTACTCCCCGAAGGCTTTGGGGAGTGTTATCGATTTGATGGTCCTTTGCCGAATACAGATCCGGTACGCTCCGGTAACACAGCTCCATTAAGGTGCTAGCCCGACCATCTCGGGAACGATTTATATGGCCACATTAAACCTTCAGGCCATCCTTTCCTCCCGACCCCAAAGTTCCATGAGGAGCTTGGTGTCGCCAGAGCTTCGTCTGTTAGTGAAACGGGATTCGCCGCTCGAAGGTGAGGTTGACAATTGGTATATTATAAAAATTTAACTGAGTGTAAACTGCAATTAACATCTCACTTAAAAGGTTGTATGTAGCCCCATTTCGGAAAAATTTTAGTTGGAGGGTTTTATCTTATACCCGGTCCCAAAATGGCCAAAGCCGAAGATACAGTTCAATGCCCAAATTATATCTTCAAAAAACTTGACATCTAAATTCTCATCATCTTACTTACTTAATTGGCGCTTAACCGTCTACACGGTTATGGCCGTCCAACAAGGCGCGCCAGTCGCTCCTTCGCTCCGCCAACCGGCGCCAATTGGTCACAACATGGGAGTTTAAATCGTTTTCCACCTGGTCCTTCCAACTGAGTTTGGGCCGCCCACTACCTCTGCTTCCATAGGCGGGTTCCGATAGAAACACTTTCTTGGCCGGAGCATCATCCTTCATTCGCATAACATGGCCTAGCCAGCGCAAACGCTGCGTTTTAATTCGCTGGACTATGTGGATGTCTGCGTATCATTAAATCTTCTTCGGTACTCGCCAACGCGTAGAGGTCCATAAATCTTTCGAAGAACTTTTCTCTCAAACACTCCCAAAGCCGCTTCATCTGCTGTTGTCATGGTCCATGCTTCTGACCCATATAGCAGGACGGGTACGATAAGTGACTTGTAGAGTATGATTTCAGTCGCCGACTATCATTCAAAGCGATCAGACGTCTATTAGTGTTCACTACTGTGCTAAGTACCGCTATTCTATTTACTTTTCAATTCTTTTGTTGTGTCATTCTTACACGATTTGCACGTGTATAATTTCGAGTAACCAAATTTAACAAAATTAAAATTATATAGCTATTTTGCCAACATGCCGTGGCCTACGGATAGGCCACCAAATCGATTTTCCGCTTTGGCGGATCTCGATGATAATCCGGTAAAAAAGAAAAAAACAAGCAGTAAACAATTTGATTTTCCACTACTCCCCCACAAAGCTACCCCAACCAATAACCCCAAGTTTATCCTAATATCATCTGCTGATAATAATACCAGTCTTTCACAATTAAGCCCATTCGCGATCCAAAAGTGGGTTGAATCTATTTCCACGGAAGTAGAATCGATCTCGCAGATTAGGGACGGCAACCTCCTAATCCTAGCACGCAATGCTTAAGTCGCCGAAAAGTTCCTAAAAGCTAAAACCCTCCTAAATATATGTCCAATCAACGCAAAACTTCACGACAGTTTAAACTCTGTCAAGGGTGTAATATACGCTCCTTGCTTGAAACACGTGCCAGAAGATGAAATCGTAAACGAGATGAAAAGCCAAAATGTCACCGGTGTATATAAATTTTCGCGCCTAATTGAAGGCAAACCCACCATCACCGGACTAATGGTCCTCACATTTGATCTTTTCCGTCTACCAGAATCCGTTGATATCGCCTGGTATAAAGTAAAAGTACAACCTTATATACCTAACCCCATGCGTTGCAAAAAATGCCAACTACTTGGACATACCCAAAAACGGTGTATAAAGGACCCAATGTGCAATGGGTGCAACCTCCCACCCCATTCGCCGGAAAAATGTACAAGAACCCTTTGCGCCAATTGCTCTAGTGACCACCAATCATCATATAGGAAGTGTCCCGAATATATCAAAGCCAAAGAGATTCTCAAAATATTAACGCTAGAGAAGTGCAGCATCGGAGAAGCACGCCGAATGTACAAGGAAAGACTCCCTTTCCAACAACAAGCAGCCTCATACGCTAACATGACCAAAACAAATCCTCCTAAAAAATCCAACACAACAACCCATCCTCAAAAAACCAACACAACAGCCAATCCTATCAAAAAAACCAACTCCTCATCCATTTCAGAAACAAATACTAACCCACCACCTTCACAAAATATATACACTACTAAACCAATATCAACCCAAGTAGAAAAACCTCCATCCAACACAATAAAAACAACCGAAAACAACAACATAACCACCACAGAATCAAATAAATCTACCTCATTCTCCACCCCAGAGCCTCACAGCTCGGTCAATTTAACAACTCCAGTTTCCTTATCCCAACAATCTCCAAATATATCTCCATTTTCCCAATTTACCGAAAAATTACTAAAAACCAATGACTATTTTGTCAATATTTCTAAAGACATAGATGACTCTATGGACTCTTCCTAAGAAGATCCATAGAAAAAGCTTTATTCTAAACAGCAAACACACCCCCTACATCTCTATATATCCCATCGTTTTTGTAAACCCTTGTTTACAAAAATCGTATAGTTAAATTTTTTTTTCTGCACTTATGGACTTCAATATTCTTCAATGGAATATGAAAGGTTTCATAAATAACTACTCAGAACTTCAAATACTTCTCAAACACTACAACCCCTACATCATAGCAATCCAAGAAACCCACTGTAGCAATAATTTCACTCCAATACTCCCTAAAGGATACAAAGGCTACTTTACTAACGCCGTCTCAAACACCCAGTCAAAACAAGGTAGTAGCATTCTAATCAAAGACTTTATACCTCACAAACGAATAAATATTAACACCCAACTTCAGGTGGTTGCCGCCGAGGTTTAAATGAATATTAAGTTCACTATTTTGTCCGTCTACATACCACCAAATGAAACCTTTAATAGCAGAGATCTAACAAACATTTTTTTGGCTATTAATACTCCTATCATTGTTCTAGGAGACTTCAACAGTTGGAGTAACTCATGGGGATCTAGGGTGATCAATCACCGGGGAAGACTTGTTGAAAATTCAATTACACAATGCAACCTATGCGTTTTGAATGATGGTAGCGCAACTCACTTTTCCACCCACGCCACTTTTACACATATAGACATTTCACTCTGTTCACCCTCCCTTCTTCCAATAATCTCCTGGCAAACGATCGACGATCTGTACAATAGCGACCACTTCCCAATCATCTTGAAAATTTACTTTAACACAAATAGACCAAGCAGAATTCTTACTAAATCTCGCCGACTGGGACACCTTTGCAAGATTGGTAGACCTAGAGCTAGAAATTAGAACTCCTACAGCCGCGACTAATCACGATGCAGCAAACTTCGCTAAAGCCATTCGAGTAGCTGCAAACCAATCTATCCCACAAGCTCGAAATACCAAAAGACATAATGTGGCCTGGTGGAGCAGGGACCTAGCAGAACTAAGATCAAAAAAAATTAAAGCTTGGTATGATTTCAAAAATAATCCCACTACTCAAAATCTAGTTCTTTTCAAAAAAAGCAATGCAAAATTCCGTAAAGAAATGAAAATTCAAAAGAAAAATAGCTTTAGGCAGTTCACCGAATCTATTAACCCTAACTCTTCCATCACGTCAATATAGAGCAAAATTAATATGCTCGACAACAAAAAAACAGCGAAACCCCCAATAGCGTTGAAAACCAACAATATAACCACAACTGATCCAAATACCATTGCAAATATATTTGCCTCCGAATGGTCCGACTACTCCTCTGACTCCAACTTCCCAAACGAATTTCAATTAGCTAAAAGCCAAGTAATCGATCTTTCCTCAATAACCAACGTTCACACAAAAGCTAGGGCCATCGAAAAAGCTAATGGGAAAACGCCAGGTTTCGACCGTGTCTCGTATGCCATGATGTAGTCGGCATCTCCTTTTGCCAAGTCCCGTCTATTATTACTTTACAATCAAATTTTTGACTGCGGTGTAATTCCACAAAGCTGGAAAACAGCCACAATAATTCCCATCCCTAAACCTAATAAAAACCAACTCTCAACTAGCGGATATCGACCGATCTCACTATTGTCCTGCCTTTCAAAGAGCAGTAGCTAATCGTATATCATGGTTTACGGAAACCCTACATCTCGTTGATTCTTCCCAAGTAGCATTCAAGCCAAATAGAGGATGTACAGACGCTCTACTTCATATACACTACGTGTGCAAAGCACTATCTGCCCGTCATCACGCAACTATTCTTTCGGTTGACTTCGAAAAAGCGTTTGATCGAATTGGTTCACATGTCATTCTCAATTGCCTACATAACTGGGGCATTGGCCCAAAAATATTTCAGTTTGTCAAATCCTTTTTATCAAATAGACAATTCAGGGTAAGAATTGGTGATACTTTCTCCAACGTCTACCCACTTAATAACGGAATTCCTCAAGGATCTCCCCTATCTGTTGTCCTTTTTTCTATCGCATTTAACGAAATTAGTAAAATTATCAAAACAAACAATTCCATAGAGCACTGTCTCTATGTAGATGACTTGTACATTCTCTGCAAGAGAGATGCTACAGAAACAAAAAACATACTTGAAAATATATCGAACGACATTGTGAATTGGTCTAAATATTCCGGAGCCAAAATATCATTGAGCAAAACAAAAAACTTTCACGTATGTAGAAAACGCAAATGCGATTTTAACAATCTAAAAATATCAATTGACAATGTCGAACTAGAGAATGTGAAGCATCTTAAAATATTAGGTATTGTATTCTCCAACAATTACAGATGGAATAACCATTGTCTAGAATTAAAGAAGTCATTAGCTGCCAGAGTAAATTTTATATCATATCTTTCAAGCAAAAAATGTCACATTCACATAAATACATTAATTTATCTCAGTAAGGCACTAGTTTTAAGTAAGATCGACTATGGGCTATACCTTTACGGAAACTCTCCGAAATCCACACTTAAAATATTAAGTCCGAGTTACCATCAAACAGCAAGATTGTGCACCTATGCTTTCCGAACAACACCAGTAAGAAACATCTTGGCAGAGACGAATCTACCCACACTGGAAGAAAGAATCCACCATATAGAGACATGATTAACTCCCAAAATAATGATTGAATGCGATTCCATTATATATAAAGACGTAAAAATGATAATGCAAAGTTCGCCTGGCAGCAGTCCAAGACTGCGATCTGCTCTGTATAGAATATTCGATACCGCAACAAATTTGGGACTACTATACGTTGAAGAAGAGGCTCAAACTAATAACCCCCTGTGGGCGATCCGAAAAACATCATGCGACCTCAGCCTGTCCAGATACAAAAAACATAACACACCACCTAGCATATATTTACAACTCTTCCAAGAACGGAAAGCTTACTACGAAGAAAATGAATGGAAATTCTTATACACAGATGGGTCAAAAACCCGCCAGCTACTCTGTCGTAGACACTAACGGTTACGTACTGAGGGTACAAAACCTAACAGATATTGCTTCAACTTTCACCGCTGAAGCCGTAGCCATACATCATGCTATACTTATAGCAATAGAAGAAAACACCAAAACTATCATATGCACCGATAGCCTGTCGGTTTTGAAAGCAGTTCTTAACCCAACAATCTCGTCAAAAACAATTCAGATGATCAGAGATAACCTTATTGATCACAACGAAACACTTAGACTTCTCTGGATACCAGGACATGTAAATATTTCAGGCAATGAAGCAGCAGACACCGCGGCTAAATCAGCTAGCAACTTGCCTGTAACGGCAGATAGCACCATTGAAAAAAATGATATGCGACGGTTCATTCTACACCGTCTACGACAAGAAGATAAAGAAAAATGGAATAGCTACAACCACCAACACTATAAATCAATTAACCAAGAACTGGTATCTCCAACCTATCCACCAAACATCTGGAAAAAACAAATTGAAATCTATTCTCGCATTCGCCTTGGGCATACAAGATGTACGCATGAGTATCTGCTCTCAGGAGAGCCTGCACCAACATGCGCACTCTGCCAAAATACATTAACCTTGAAACATATTTTCTCCGACTGTACCATACTACAAGCAACAAGAAACATCTATCTAAAGAAAAATTGGATAACCATTCTAAAAAATCCCACAAACGACAACCTAAACGCAATATACAATTTCATCAAAGCTATTAAAGCAACAATCTAGCAAACCAACTCAAAAAACTCCTGTTAATTACATATATTTAAGTTATAATATAGAGCCGATAGCCCTGGCAGCTAGTGCTCACTAGTCTATTTAACTAGTTAATTTATTTAATTATGTTAATAAATCATAATAATAATAATAATAATAGAGTATGATTTTCGTTCGCCGAGAGAGGACTTTACTTTTCAATTGTCTACCTAGTCCAAAGTAGCATTTATTGGCGAGATTGATTCTCATCATCTCCGCTACTCATTATGTACAAGCAACCTTGACTGGGAGATAAAAGTTTCTCTATTATAATAGCATTCTTAGTACGATAAGTAGCATAAGTATATCTATACATTGGATATGTATAGACATATGAATTAACAAAAATAGTGTATTTGTACATACATACATGAATATTCATGATAAATAGCTTATTTCTTGTATATAATTTTTCCACAGGCTGTATAGGCGAATTTGCTAGTTGCAGTTGAAGCTCAATTATTTGTATGCATCAGCATCGCTATCGCAAAAATATTAACATGTTTGATATTCCATTAGGAGTGGTGGCTGCACAGAAGTTAAGCACAGTATGTTGTCCACGTTTGCAAGTGCGCAAAGATATAATGTACGTATAGCGCACGTTGAAATAATAGCATCACTTGTAAGGTAAAATAACAAAAAACGTTTATTTCCAGATTCAAAGGATCTACAATTGTCCTTACCTATTTAGCGTATACGGCTTATCATATGTCCAGAAAACCTATATCAGTCGTCAAATCAGTATTACATCAAAATTGTTCAAATCCAGCCAATACCACTGATAGTGACTGCGGCTATCCACCTTTTGGTTTGTTATACAAACAATAATTATTAATATACCAAGTACCTAACAATCATTCTTTCTTTGACAGACGTGCCAGATGCATCTACACTATTTGGTACACTCGATTCAGCATTTCTTGTTACTTATGCCATTTCGATGTTTGTCTCTGGCATTGTTGCTGAACGCGTTTCATTGCGCTATTATCTTAGTTTAGGCATGCTATTCTCAGGACTGTTTACACTACTTTTCGGTGCTGCTAAATCATGGAACATACATAGTATGTTGTATTTTGTTTTAGTACAAGTTTTAGGAGGCATTGTTCAGACAACCGGATGGCCAGGTGTTGTAACTCTAATGGCACGTTGGTTTGGACGTTCGAAACGTGGCCTCATTTTTGGTATATGGAATAGTCATACATCAGTTGGCAACATTTTGGGCACTTTAATTGCCGCACATTTTGTGGAAAGTAACTGGATGTTATCGTTTGCTGTGCCGGGTGCTATTATAGCTGGCTTGGGATTTGTAATGTTTTTATTTGTTGTTGATGATCCAGAAATTGTTGGTTTACCATCAACTAGCCATCATGCACATTTACCAGTTAGTCATAGTGATGCAGATTATGAAGAGGAAAATGGCAATACGTCTGTTGTGGCTAACTATGAAGCGGTAAGTTGTGGATGATCTTATCGCGTAACTTTTTTTTTATATACATATATATTTACGTGTTAAGTTACTGAGTTCTTTATACATCGAGCTGCGCAACGGCGAATTTTTAGGTCTTTACTTAAATGGTTGCCAGTGAAAAGTAACAATTACTTTTGGATCCTGAGGGTTCGCCATTGTTCTTGGCATCCACATGAGATCTTCTTTATTTTAAAACAAGAACAAAGATAAGAAACACGGAATCTATAAGTTAACCTATTAACATATCTTTGAATATAAAACTTTTAAATCGGTCAACAAATGGTTAATACTGCAACTAAAAATTAATAGAAAAACAGCTTTATTCAACACGATTTTAAAACACGCTTACACTTATTCATAGCTCAACAGTTTTAGAGTGGATTATTAATATAACTACTCACAGTAAAAGTCGAGCAGGCAAGTGGGTTCGAGGGTATCGGGAAGATCATTAAACATTTCAACATTTATAAGAATCTAGGAAATTTAGTTTATTCTAAGGATGTGTTTATTGAGTGAATATTTCCCACAGTCTGCTATACAATTATCTAACACGAAATTAGGAAACAAAGCAAGAAATAAAGAATTAGAGCAACCCAAACTCTGAACTATTCGATCATGTACTTTTAGGCGAAATTAAATAATTAGACAATTAGTACTCTAGTCTTAACTGACCGGTCAGTTCAACCTAACCTAACAAAGCAGTACACCATTGTTTTTGGAAACACTTTAGCATTGGATTGATTAATTATTTTATTTATTTAAAGTCGACGCAAACGCAAAGCGATCTACTATTTTTTGTAATAGAACAAATAAATACAAAAACATCCTTAAAATGAAATTCATAAGATTTGCGAAAAAATTGTGCCGGTATATAAAAAGAAAATTTATAAATCTCCCTGGCACAATAGTGAGCTCAAAAACTAAAAAATTTGAGAAACAAGTTCTTTAAAAAATATAATTTTACTAATCAGCGTCGATTTTATGATTTGTTTATTGTTTATAAGAAAAAATTTAACAATCTTTATAAGTCTTTATATGCTAAGTACGTCCGTAATTTTGAGGTAAACATCAAGAGCAATCCGAAGAACTTTTGGAATTACATAAACTCCATGAAGAGCGTATCTAGCATACCGAAATCAGTATGCTACAATAATATTATTGCCAACTCTGTTAATGAGGCTGCTAATCTCTTTGCTGACTTCTTCTCGGCAAACTTTATCACAGATAATGATTTAACTGTGGAAGATACAGATAACATACACAAGTTAATTAAGTCTCCCTCCGCTAATAATTTTGGGTCACTTACTCTCACTGAGGCAGACATAGTTGAGGGGATTATGAAACTTAAAAATTCCTCCAGAACTGATGTTGACAATCTTTCAGTTATTCTATTGAAAAATTGTCCTTCGCTAGTACGACCGTTAATGATTATATTCAATAAATCATTGGCATCGGGTATTTTTATTGATGACTGGAAACAAGCATCCGTCACTCCCATTTTTAAGTCTGGCAACAAAAGTAACTGTTCTAATTACAGGCCTATTTTCAAATTGTCTACAACTTCGAAGCTTTTTGAATGTGTTGTCAATGCCAAGCTTTACTTTAGTATTAAGCACCTGATTTGCGCCAATCAACATGGTTTTGTCCCGGCCAGATCTACATTAACGAACCTCGCTGTCTTTTCTGAGGATTGCTACGCGGCATTTAGGCGGGGTTTTCAGGTTGATACAATATACTTAGACTTGTCCAAGGCATTCGATAAAATTTCTCATAAAATTTTAATTGCGAAATTAGCTTGTTATGGGTTCCACTCTACGTTCCTACAGTGGATTAAATCTTACCTGCACGAAAGAAGTAATGTTGTAAATATTGACGGTGTTTATTCGAAACCATTTTGGGCCACCTCTGGAGTGCCCCAGGGCAGTATTCTGGGCCCTTTACTATTTATCTTGTTCATTAATGACATTAGCTCTTGCTTCTCATCTACCAAATTTCTGCTTTATGCTGATGCTCTCAAGATCTATTCTGAGATCAGTTGTTATAATGATGTCGTTGTTCTTCAATCTGAGATTAATAAGCTTTATATCTGGTGTGTTAAGAACCGTCTTTTCCTTAATATAAGTAAGTGTCACACTGTGACGTATGGTAAACTGCTGAGGCCACTTCATAACTCCTATCATATTGCAGACACTTTTCTTCGAACGACTCTTGAAGTTAAAGACTTGGGGGTATACTTCGACTCAAAGTTTAATTTTAACACTAACGTCAGCTTCACAATTTCTAAGGCGCTTTCAATGCTTGGTTTTGTCAGACGCCATTCCGCAAACTTCTCTGACCCCTACACACTCACAGTTTTAAATACGTCCTTTGTGCGGTCCAAACTTGAGTATGCGGCTTTCATTTGGCGGCCTTACCACGCAGTTCACATCAACCGCCTGGAGCGGGTTCAAAAAATCTTTATGAGCTTCGCACTTACTTCATTACGATTCTCTGAACCGATCCCGTCCTATATGTCTCGATGCCAACTAATATCCTTACTAGCCCTAAACAATCGCAGAATTCTTTTGGCCTCGTTGTTCATTTTCGATCTTTTCACGGGCAAAATTGACTGCGTGTTGCTTCTTGAAAGACTATGCTTAAATACTCCCTGTAGAAACCTCCGCCACTTTGAAATCTTTTTCATAGGGCTGAGTAGAACTGTTTGTAACTCAAAAGCGCCTATTAACAAAGCCCTATCAGAAATTAATTGCTTCTCAAGTGTTTTGGATATTGATTTCTCCGACTCAAAATATGCTTTTCAACCTAAACTAAAAATTACTTAATCTGTAATAATATAAATTGTTTTTGCTAGTATTTTCCATACAATACAATACAATAATACATGTCAAAAAATTTCGGGAGAGGTGTCAAATGAAGCGTTTTAATTTCGGAAGCAATAATCCTTGTAATACTTGTACTCTGTCAAGATATTTTTGCAAAAAAAAAAAAAAAACAAGTTTAAGACTTTCATGTGGTTGCCCAACAAACATTTAGGTTAGAAAACGATTAGAAGACGAATCGAGTTCTAATGTATTTCTCTAAGGTAGAAGGTTAGAGGACGATTTGCGAAACTGTCGCGAATTATAGCATTCCCGACAAAAAGGGGACTTCGTTCTCGATATCGAGAAAAGGGTTAGAATTCTAATCGAATTCTAACGTCAATTGCTGATGGGTTTCTAATGAGAATTTTTAAGTGAGGCGAAATTAAGTTAAGTTATTTAAAATCAGCGAAATTTTCATTGTTTCATTATATCAGATACTTTTATTTGGTTATAAGCTTATAAATTATAATAAAATAAAAAAAATTCAAAATCCTATCGTATGTTTCACAGTTTTCAGTACTAGTTATTGTGTTGGAATTTTCGCTTCCACTTATTTCCTCAGGATTGAGCTCGGCATTGGTTTAAGGTACGGATGAGGAAGCGTTTTCTTCATGCCATTCAAATAGCCCTTCAATAATCGGCTCGCTTTCCCTTTTTAACTTTCTTGGATTCATTTTCACTTACTAGTATTTATTATTATAATTTCTCAGCTTATAATATTTCCACACAACTTGTCACTATTTTTATTTTTTTTTTTGTATAACACTGTAACTGATCATGTCGTGCGAATAATCGATAACTGTGACAATATTCATAACATCGCATTTCTAGTGTTATTCGAATAGTTTCACAGTCGAATTCTAATCGAGTTCTCTAACCTAGTTTTTGATTCGAAATGCATTAGAGAACTACAATAGAATTCTAATGTAAAACTACAATATTGCTCTAACGTTAGAAACTGTGTTTGCTGGGTGATGTAATTTTGGTGATATTGTTGTACACAGAAAAGAATTAACTAAAAAGGCGTTTTGCGCTAATACAATTTTCACCAGTTTCGCAGCCTTTTGAGGGTAATTATTCGATTTTTGTGTATATCTATTAATAAAAGAACAATTTCTTATTTCCGACTTCTAATTATTGAACTACATTACAGAATTCTTGAATTCAATTCTGCTGACATTTCCTTTTGTGTCTTCTATTCCCCTTTACATTTACCAATTCCTCTTAAAAGAAATCGTGAAATAAAACACGGAATACAACAAGAATTAGCAACAAAAATTTTAGGAACTGCTTGGTACGGGCGCTCCTGAACTACTTCCCCCTTTATCACTCTCTTAGTCTATGTCATGATCGACTTGAGTTCAATGATTTTCTAATGTAAAAGGGACTTACACTTTGCAGGTCCATGTACAATGGCTTAACATTCTAGGTCACTTCTTTGCTATGGAAAACTATACTAAACTCCCTTTATTTATGCTGACTTTGCGAAGACAAACCTAAATTTGATTTAACCTGATTATCATTGAATGTCCTGCATACTTATTAGTATCGAGGTTACAGATATCCCTATTCGGTTTCGGGTGTATTAAATTAGACGGCTTTAACGGTTAGGGCCACCTAACATTTACGGTTTGCATCATTTTGGCCGTCACATCTGTCTTAATGCAAACAACTTTTCTTTACAACATTCTTACAAACTATATAAACTATTCAACATGAATACGAGTGCATGAGTGAATAACCTTTTTGCTACCTTTGCTTTAAGGAGCCCAAATCCGTGCACTGTGCACTCAATTTCAAATTGAGGGCTGATAAAAAACAGCAATTTTTTACAAAACGTTTGCTAATAACTTTTTTATAGAATTGAATGATAATTATCCACCACCGGATTATGATCAAAACGCGTTTTCAGGTACTCCTTTGACCATTTTTGTGGTATTGTAAGAGTTTTTGTCAAGTAAAAAATTACCATTTTTTATACGTGGAGTCAAGTAACCACGGTTGTAAGGAATAGGGTGAACTTTTAAAACTTCTATAATATTTCTTCATAGCGCCAATCAATATTTTTTTTCATGCGGATACCCTGTCCATGATTATTTTAGCTGGAAACTGTGTTTAATATGTCTGCGACGGACCAAAATTTTAAATCCCATTTTTAATTTAGGCAAGATTTTAACTAAAGAGTATTTTAGTCAGCGACTATGATTACGGGCCAAAGAATTTAAAAGAGGTACATAGAAAAATAATATGTTATAAAAATTTGACATTGCATTAATTGTTCAGTTAGTCAATTAATAAGAACCTTAAAGCCTACATAAACATTTAAATTTGTATATTGTAGAACTATAAATTTTTTTCATCGCAGAACATTGGCATTCATGGTTATGCAGACGATTATACTGTAAGTGCATGCTTTGCTTATTCTAATAGCGTTTTCTTTTCTGGCTAAAGTGTTACACTTTTTGTACGCCGCGCAAGGGTTGTTGTTCTATTCTAAAAAACAGGCAACACATTTACGGGGTATTTCGTTCTTTTGTGAAAATTGTTGCCTGCTCGCAACGCAAAAGCGTTACACTTTTACCCTGTATAAAATTGCGGTGTGGCAGTGCAACTCTGTGAAACTTTCAATTCGCTCTTAAGTTCCACAAATACTCTGTTAGTATGAGTGAATATAGTGAGTTGAAATGTTCTTTGTATGCACTATAAATGTTTAAAATTTTCTGGGGTTAGGAGTAACTCTATTAAGGCTTTACCATTTACTTAGGCAACAATTTATTTCAGAAAAGAAACGCTATAATATGTGTAGAAATACATATATATGTACATCTGTAGATGTGTATGTATACATAAATTATAGTAATATTTTAACTTAAATTTTTGAAATTGGAACGTTTTATTTTCAACTGAAATTTGAAAATTAGTTTGTGATCTCGTTTTTTAGAACAAAATTCCTAACTGTTGGGCCCATGTTTTTGTGTATTGTCTAATTGTTCTCAAGATTTTAATATTCGTATTCATAATATTTTACACTTATATTTTAGGAAATCAATCATCGTGCATCTGAACGTACACCCATCTTGGCACGCATCAGATCGCAGTCAAATACACATCAAGAACGCAATGCTGTTGGTATATTTCAAGCTCTGGCAATTCCTGGTGTCATCGAATTCTCTTTATGTCTATTTTTTGCTAAACTTGTTAGTTATACATTCCTCTATTGGCTACCACTTTACATACAGTCTTCAAGTAAGAATTTTTTATTATTCTAATTACTTTAGGGTTGCTCTCTCTGTCCGGAAATCGTAGAAACTTTTCCATTTGACTGTCAGAAGTTTTCTACATGCAACAACGAAAAACATTTGTGAACAATTTCGTGCGGTTACTCTTCTAAACTCAAACCCATGATAAAAACACTCTCTCTTCTGTTCGGCCATAATTTGTATTTTGATGTTTTTGCGCAATATAATACATAAATATCGATCTCATAACAAGAGGAAATCAAACAAGTAAGGAAGGTTAAGTTCGGGAGTAACCCAATATTACATACTCAGCTGAGAGCTTTGGAGACAAAATAAGAGAAAATCACCGTGTAGGAAAATGAACCTAGGGTAACCCTGGAATGTGTTTATATGACATGGGTATCAAATGGAAGGTATTAAATATTAGTTTAAAAGGGAGTGGGCCATAGTTCTATAGGTGGAAAGCGCCATAAAGGTGGACCCGAGGTGACTCTAGAATGTGTTTGTACGATATGGGTATAAAATTAAAGGTACTAATGAGGGTTTTAAAAGGGAGTGGATCTTAGTTGTATATGTGAAGGCGTTTTCGAGATATCGAACAATATGAGGACCAGGGTGACCCAGAACATCATCTGTCGGGTACCGCCAATTTATTTATATATGTAATACCACGAACAGTATTCCTGCAATTATTCCTAGGGCTTTTGATTTCGCCCTGTAGAAATTTTTCATTTTATTCTACTTAATATGGTAGATGTCACACCCATTTTACAAAGTTTTTTCTAAAGTTATATTATGCGTCAAAAAACCAATCCAATCACCATGTTTCATCCCTTTTTTCGTATTTCGTATAGAATTATGGCATTTTTTTTAATCATTTTTCGAAATTTTCGACATCGAAAAAGTGGGCGTGGTCATAGTCGGATTTCGCCCATTTTTAATACCAAGATAAAGTGAGTTCAGATAAGTACGTGAACTAAGTTTAGTAAAGATATATCGATTTTTGCTCAAGGTATGGTGTTAACGGCCGAGCGGAAGGACAGACGGTCGACTGCGTATAAAAACTGTGCCTGGCTTCAACCGATTTCGCCCATTTTCACAGAAAGCAGTTATCGTCATAGAAGCTATGCCCTTACCAAAAATTTTCTTTTATTTTTGTATTTTGTTGCACCATATCATTACTGGAGTTGAATGTTGACATAATTTACTTGTAAAGATATTAAATTTTTTGTTAAAATTTGACTTTTAAAATATTTTTTTTTTTAAGTGGGCGTGTTCGTTATCCGATTTTGCCAATCCGATCCGATTTTGCCATACATAGTAATAGGAGTAACGTTCCTGCCAAATTTCATTATGATATATTCAACGACTGCCAAATTACAGCTTGCAAAACTTTTAAATTACCTTCTTTTAAAAGTGGGCGGTGCCACGCCCGTTGTCAAATTTTTTTACTAATTTTCTCTTCTGCGTCATAACGCCAATCCACCTACCAAGTTTCATCGCTTTATCCGTCCTTGGTAGTGAATTATCGCAGTTTTTTGGTTTTTCGAAATTTTCGATATCGAAAAAGTAAGCGTTAGTTATTAGTCCGATAGCGTGAGTTATAGTCCGATTTCGTTCATTTTAAATAGCGATCTGAGATGAGTGCCCAGGAACGTACGTACCACATTTCATCAAGATACCTCAACATTTACTCAAGTTATCGTGTTTTCGGACGGACGGACGGACAGACATGGCTAAATTAATTTCTTTTTTTCGCCCAGATCATTTTGATATATAGAAGTCTATATCTATCTCGATTAGTTTATGCCGTTACAGGGTACCGTTATGCGAACAAAATTAATATACTCAGTGAGCTCTGCTCAGCTGAGTAAAAAAATAAGCTAATTTGTAATAAGTAATATATTCAAATTTGTTTTTGTACCGGGTAGGTGCTTTTATCAGGCACAAACCCATATATATTTGAATAGAAAATTTATAAACATAACAAGTAAACACTGAATTTTTAATATAAAATATACATTTTATATTTAACCTTTGGCGCTAAATGCAGTATCAAAAGGATATTACTTTCGTCAGTGGTGCGTTCTCTGAGTGTTTTATATTTGGTATAGAAAACGTGGAATATTTTCTGCGTTTACTACGCTTCCTAGACTGAGAGAGTTGAGAGTTGAAACTGAATTTCATAGAATACACTACTTTCATATTTAAAAAATATTTATTTTAAACTTTTTTCAGCTACATTAAGCCCTAGCGTTGCTGCCGATCTATCCACACTATTCGACATTGGCGGCATTTTTGGTGCAATCGCAGCAGGAACAGTATCAGATCATACGGCAATGCCAGCAACAACTTGTCTTGTTTTACTTGTTTGTGCAGCTCCATTGGTAAATATTAAAATACATTTGACGACAGAGGAATCACTTTAAGCTTTGTTATGTTGTGCGTAATGCGCTAAATTTTCTTTATACATACATGTAGCAGATGTATTTCACAGACTCAAAGCCAAGGCGAATTCCAGGTGTTGTTATTCCAACAGCTGATTGTTTTTTCTTGATTATTTTCCATACAACGCCTTGTAGTTTAATATGTCAGTTAATCGAAATCAATTAAAATTTTCTTTTGCCTTGACATTCTTCTGCACGGCGAATTTGTTGAATTCGCTTTGCCACCTCCTGGTATGGATTCGCCTTGGTTAATCGAAATCAATGAAAATTTTCTTTTGACTTGACATTCTTCCGTACGGCGAATTGGTTGAACTCGCTTTGCCACCACCTGGTATGGATTCGCCTTGCTTCAAGCTGTACCAAGGCGAATTAAGTATCAGGTGTTGTTATCCCAACAGTTGATTGCTTGTTTTTGATTATTAAAACGATGAATATTTACTTTTGACTTCTGCTCGGCGAATTGATTGAATTCGTTATGCCATCACTTTGTATAGATTCGCCTTGAGCTGTACCGATATTCTATAAGAACTTGAATTAACAAATGCCCACTTCGATACTGTATTTGAACCATGATAAAACCGTTGGAAGTCGATAAAGCAGTGCATGCACAATTCCATGCTAAAATCGTTCGAAGTCGTGGTCAAAACCCACGCAAAAATTTTGTGTTCATTTATTTCACAACCAATTTCATTATTTCCCCGTTGTTTCACACGCTTTGGCATTCTTTATTTATGGGACTCCTGTTGGAAAACGAAAATAAATTGCCAACATGAAATTTAAATTTCAAATTTGCCATCCCGTTGGGCAATACCCGTTTTCACTTGTGTAGCATGTACGTGGCCAAATTTGACCAAGGGTAAACCAAGCATTACGAAGTGGATCTAAGACGTTATACTTTTTGATTGCATTTTCTTATTTTCTACAAACTTCGTAATTATAGCGTTTTGGTATGGAGCTCCTTAAACAAAAATATAAAAAATATGTAAAATCAAATGAAATTGACATAGAATTATGGTGAAATTACTTGAAATTGAATTCAAAAATAGCTTTTTCCACACCACCCGGGAGGTACGTCGTTGGCGCGCTACCGATGTTATTTTTGGGTGCTCGGTTCCCCAGTAGGCCTATATCACCCACATATATCGCCCATTTACTTCAATAGTTTCATAATTCAAAAAATACAAACTAGTTAAAAATGAAGAAATGTGCTAAAGGGATTTAGCCTATTTCGCACCACCCGTTAGGTATGCAATTGGCGCTTAATACATATGTAATATGTAAGGGTGACACAAAACGAAAATTTCGAATAGAATAGAGGATACCTTCACAAAAAATAATATAAAAATATAAAAAAATTATGTAATGGGAGTGAAGGCAGAGGTTACTACAAAAAATTAAAATTAAAGAAAAAAAAATTAAGTGAATAAACAGTTCCATATAAAAACACAATTAGTGGACTTAGATTTTTTTCGGGTTTTAATGTTATCATTGTGGAAATATGAAGATTCTAATGTTCGGATATTTAATGTTGGTATTCCCATTGAGATCTATGTACGTAATTAATTTATATTAAATTTGTAAACACTCCATTTCATGAATATATATGACCATATCTACCATAAAATATCGTCTATAGGCCTTTGCACTGCGGCTGATCCATACGAATCGATTCTTATAACTTTTATATGATTTTACGTATGCTAACTATGCGAAACAGCCTGTCAAGAGAGTCTTTAGTTGTTCCACGTGCAATTTTTAAGCCGAATTTCAAAAGCAACGAATACCTGCATTTCGTTTTAATATTATAGTGAAGTGTGAAAAATAAAAATCTATATGTGACCCGGTCTATGAAAAGGTGGCTTATGACTCAAGAAAGAAATTGCGAGAAATAGCTGTTTACAACTGTTTTTTTTTTTGAGTCATAAGCCACCTTTTCATAGACCGGGTCACATATATATAAATATAAAAAGAATGGCTAAAATGTGTTAGTTGGTCGCCGGTGTTTGAAGAAACGCGTCGGTCAATTTTGTTCAAACTTTCACACAAGTTGCGTATACCTCACTAGGTGGTTATTACATAGGTTTGGTTGCGATCGACGTACAGGGTCTCGAGATATAGGCCGAAACGTGGACCCGGCTACCCCTAGAATGTGTTTATAGAATATGGATATCAAATGAAAGCTGTTGATGAGTGCTTTAGTACATAGTAATATATTATACCGCTGGGTGACTAGGGTCTCGAGATATAGGCCAAAACGTGGACCCGGATACCCCTAGAATGTGTTTATAGAATATGGATATCAAATGAAAGCTGTACATGAGTGCTTTAGTACAGAGTAATATATTATACCGCTGGGTGACTAGAGGATCTCGAGATATAGGCCAAAATGTGGACCCGGATACCCCTATAATGTGCGGGTAATATGGATATCAAATGAAAGCTGTTGCTGAGAGCTCGTAAACTAATTTTCATTGTGATATTCGATTTAGTCGCATCAACCTAGAAAACTGATAAATATGCATCCGAAGCCGAAATAAAGACATGAATTAATAATACCCATATACCTATTTACATACATCCTATTCAATTTGCCTGAAATTTGGTATATAAATTTGCCTATATTAGTATTTACGATCCATTTTACCGGGAAGGGGACAGAGATTAGGACTAGGACTGGGACTGAGACTCGGAGTGGGACTGGGACTGGGACTGGAACAAAATACATACCGCCCTCTGGGACAGGCAATAAGGGATGAAGAAGAATGAGAAGAACCTGAGAGAAGAGAAAAGAGAGAAGAAGGAGACTGAGAAAGTGATAGAATGTGACGAAGATGGAGGTAGATGAAGCGAAAAAGACGGAGTGCGGAGTGAATGAAAGGATTAGGAAAAACTGAAGAGGGGGGAGGGCAGATTAAAACAGCTTATTAAAATGTATGCAGATGGACCAAATTTAGGGCAGAACAACGTCTGCCGGATCTGCTAGTTCTTCTTTATATTGTAACGAATTTTGGGAAATTCCGCTTATTTGAAACCTTCTGCTAACGTTCGAATCGCTAACCTGTTGAATAAAACACTCCAATATTCTGTATTGCAAAATGGTCTTTATTAGACTGCTTTGGGAGTAGTACAATTATATTTCACAATTATACTTCACTTCGCAACTGATATCGTGTTTAATATAAGTTGATTAGTCATGCCTCAGCTTGCGCTGCTTTTATACTCTCTGTTGTCTCGTCTGCATATTTCTACTAATGTCTAGACGTTTCGCCGTCTAGAATAGTTGTATCTCCTACTTGGTAATTTCTATATACATGTATATTTGTAGTTTATCGTATAGCCATATGCGGGTGTATGCGCGAGTACTACTTCGGCTGATGATTACATGTGTTTATGGGTATCTCTTCGTGGCCTTGTATGTATATGTGTAAATGATGATTGATTTGTTTTCGTACATGAGATTGGCAGCTTGCTTTATTGTTGTTGTGCCTTTGCCTACTAACAGCTTAGTGATGCTAAAATTCGCCACAATATTATAGCATAGCTTACATAAATGTTATCACTTTGTTGTATTAACGATAAAGACACTCATCGAATGCTAAGGGGAGTCGGGATCGATTAATATGACCACACTAAACCTTTTAGGCCTTCCTACCGCCACCCATGGTTCCATGAGGAATTTCGGGTCGCTAGAACCTCGCCTGCTATACATATATGTTTATGATACATTCATATTTGTAACAGGATTCCCCTCGCGTAGGTGAGGTTGACAATTGGGTTGCGGAAAGTTTGAAGCTATAAAACTATGTATTGCGCTTATCAACCCATTGAGTCCCGCTGTCCTTTTTTCGTCAACCTAAACGCATAACTTAACTTTTACATTTTTTAATGATCTTTTTTCTAATTTTCTTTTTCTTATAATTTTCAGTTATTCCTTTATGTGCATTTTGGCAGCATATCACTTTTCATAAATGTTATTTTACTGGTAATGGCTGGTTGTATGGTAAATGGTCCTTACGCACTTATAACAACATTTGTTAGCGCTGAATTGGGACAACATCAATCGTTGTCACACAATTCCAAAGCATTAGCTACAGTAACCGCGATTATTGACGGAACTGGTTCAATAGGTATGTACACTTTCTAATTCATTTTGATCTTGGCCAAGTTGCCTTGTAGTATGTAGTCCGTCGCAACCGCCAGCTGAGTGCGCGAATACTCTACTTCATGAGAAAAAACTGTATTACAGACATATTTTTTTTAAATACGCTCTATCTTTTATTAGGTATTATTTTTAACATTGGCCGATCTTCTAAAAATTAACAAACAATCGTTTCTCTAATACCTTTAATTTCAAAAATGCCCGGTTTTAACATTAAGGGAGTTCATGACTTTGTGCAAATAGTCTAGCGTCATTGCATTGATGCACAATAGATCCACACAAAGGTCGCAGTGCTTCCAGGCCTAATAATAGCTGTGTTTTTTTTGCATCTATAGACGTTTACGCCTAAACTTTATATGGACTGCTAAGCGTCAAACTTTAAATACACCTCTGAAATTGCTACGCATAAAATTAGTACTACTAAATTTCAATACGCATTATACTCAGATGTAACTGAAATATGTGTCCATGTTTCACCCTCTGCACTAATTCCATGTATTCTATGCGCGTCCCCAATCTATCACAACTGATTCAGCTATATGTTATACACAGAAATACAATAGAGGGTTGTGTGTGCGCTTTTCGGTACACCTTGTAGCTGTAGCTAGTTGTTTAACCACTGCCGCCAGATGGGTCTCCTAAGCATTATCTAAACGAGGATAGGCGTTTTTTTCACGCGCAAACTAAACGTATACGCGTGTAAAATAAAACACGGCTATAGAAAGTTCGGATATCAAAGAGTGGCTTTACGGATTCAACACAAAGCGTGGCAAGTCCTGAAACTCGCTCTTGAGATGAACACGATATATGAAAGTTTTTGATTGTTGAAAGGACGCTGAAGGAACGTTCTGCACTAGCTACAGTGACACGTATAGTGCAAAAGATACGTAAAGCAACACAAATGTTGGGGAAATCGTATACGAATTTTTAAAATATGTAGATGGCATTTAGCAATTCCAATGTTGACAGACCTTTATCAAAATTTGCTTCGTAAATGTTATTCAAGTGAATTATTTCGCATTCTAGGCTTTGAGAAATGTCCGACTCAAATTTCTCATAGCTGCAAATCGTTCAGTAATGCCAGTGATTGCCGAATCAACGATCACCAGTAGTATCTTGTTTTTAAAATCAGACTCTGAATCATCCGTAATCATCTCATTTAAATTATCTTCAGAACGTGTTTTGGGTTTTCTATTTCGAATGTCCGGAAACTTTGGCGAGATGTTCAATTGAATAGCAACTGTTTTGCATTCCTTTAAAATTTTTTCCCATTGGTTCCTGATCGACTTCAAATCAGCTAGTAAGGCATCTAGATGTCGGACCTCAACATCTATGGTGGCGTCTCTAGCTTGGAGGACCACGTTTTTTTCATTAATGGTAGTCAGTATTTTGAACCAAATTTAGGACAACAAGATACATTCGAACTTGTTGATGTACTTGAGAATGTCGCAGTCAAATTTGGCTTTTGTCTGAAAGACTATGAAGAGAGTTCGGTACATTTTTTTTAGGATGTCCCATCGTTGTGGAGTGCTGCTGAGAATAGTAAAACATTTTTGTACAACTCCGAAGAAAGTAAAATGCAGCCGTACAACATCAGCATGCAACATCAACACCACAAGGCGAATAATCAGCATTCGAGTTTTTGTCGAGAATGTGACGTAGTGCTCCGTTGTAAGCTCCTTTTATATTGGCGCCGTTATCGTACCCTTGTGCACGGCAATCTTTTAATGGGATTTCATGTTTACCTAGAGTATGGCAAATTAGGTCAGCGATTTTCTGACCAGTTTTTTGGTCACAATTCACGAAAGCCAAAAACCGTTCTTGAATTGTAAAACTTGTTGCTTTCGAATTGAAATGGAGTTAGCGCAAAATGAACGTAGTCAGCGTGACTAGCATCAGGCATAGCATCAACGATAATAGCAAAATACTTGGCTTTCTTGGCTTGATCTACTACAGTTTCTCTCACGTGCTTTGCACAAATTTCTATAAACTCGTTCTGAATGTCTGGGGAAAGATAGTGCAATTGTAAACATTTGTGCTGCTGTTGTGAAATCCTAACTTTCTCCAAATGGTCTCTAAGTATCGGATCATATTGGCTTATGAGATCTTAGATGCCCAAAAAAATGTCCATCGTTTCGTTTACCAAGATATATAATTTCGCCTTTGAAAGCTAGACCTCTTTCACCCAAAAATAAAATAGTATCCAAAATTCTATATAAAATTTCTTACCAGTTTTGAGTTTCAGTGATTAGCTGTCCATTGATAAGTATATCAATTGTAGCCTCCTTTTGAATTAGATTTTGTGATCTTGAGTATTTTCGTGTGATGGCAGGTTATCGTATAGCTTCTTCCATACCTGGAATTTCGAATATCCTCACAACAAATTTAGGTCGATTTAAAGTATTGGTGCTTAACAGACGACATGGTAGGCAATGAAAAGCATTGCTACGGGCACTCCGCACTAACCAGTCACGCTCCACTTTCTCTCCATTTGGCAAGATTCTGTTTAACAACGAGGTAGGAAATGCCTCGTCATGACAATCACGTTGAAAAATAACAGGACACTTTTGATGACCTCATGTAAACATACATTTTTATTTGATGTTTTTGTCTACTCAGGCCCAGGCAAAAAATTATCAATATTCGTTGCTTTTGAAATTCGGCTTAAAATTTGCACATGGAACAACTAAAGACTCTCCTGAATTAAAAAAAAATGCCTTTCTTACTTACTTTCTTAATTGGTGCTTAACCGTCTAAACGATTATGGCCGTCCAACAAGGCGCGCCAGTCGCTCCGCCAACCGGCGCCAATTGGTCACACCAAGGGAGTTTAAATCGTTTTCCACCTGGTCCTTCCAACGGAGTGGGGGCTGCCCTCTACCTCTGCTTCCATAGGCGGGTTCCGATAGAAACACTTGCTTGGCCGGAGCATCACCTTTCATTCGCATAACATGGCCTAGCCAGCGCAGCCGCTGCGTTTTAATTCGCTGGACTATGTTGATGTCTGTGTATAGCTCGTACAGCTCATCATTAAATCTTCTTCGGTACTCGCCATCGCCAACGCGTAGAAGTCCATAAATCTTTCGAAGAGCTTTTCTTTCGAACACTCCCAAAGCCGCTTCATCTGCTGATGACATGGTCCATGCTTCTGCCAAATACAGCAGGACGGTGCGATAAGTGACTTGTAGAGTATGATTTTCGTTCGCCGAGAGAGGACTTTACTTTTCAATTGCCTACCTAGTCCAAAGTAGCATTTATTGGCAAGATTGATTCTTCGCTGGATTTCAGTGCTGATGTTGTTGCTAGTGTTGATGCTGGTTCTTCGTTTTGTCCTCATTCACCATCAAACCCATCTTTACCGCTTCTGTTTCCAGTTTGGAGTAAGCAGAACTAACAGCGCGGGTGTTTAGGCCGATGATATCAATGTCATCAGCATATGCCAGTAATTTTTTTTTAATTTATATGCATTTGCTGCATTTATATAACTACTACAATCAACTCACAAAACACAAACAAAATTTAATACTTGTACATACAAATTACAAATTCTTTGAAAGCCTCATTCACTTGATTTGCATTGCGTTAGAAATTTAAGATTGCGCTCACAATCCTTGTAGGCCACACCTAATCCAAAGCTTGCCCCCAATATGGGTGCCCAACCACGACCACCAATTAAAATCCTGCACAAAAGTCCGAGTCCAAAACCGGCACCACCTTTAAACATAGCGCTCGTCATGCAATATTCCATAAGCTTATCGACCCTTTCCTCAGGCAAAAGATCCATTGCACGCTTTTATAGTATATTGTTTCAGTGCGGTTAAGTTCTGCAGCTAGTATAATTTTCTCCAGCATCAAATTAAAGAAATCGCACGATAGGGGGTCACCCTGTCTGAAACCTCGTTTAGTTTCGAACGGTTCGGAGAGGTCCTTCCCAATTCTGACTGAGCTGATGGTGTTGCTCAACGTCATTTTCCACAGCCGTATAAGTTTTGCGGGGAAACTAAATTCAGACATAGCGGCATATAGGCAGCTCCTTTTCGTGCTGTCGAAGGCGGCTTTAAAGTCGACGAAGAGGTGATGTGTGTCGATTCTCTTTTCACGGGTTTTTTCCAAGATTTGGCGCATTGTGAAAATCTGGTCGATGGTAGATTTACCAGGTCTGAAGCCGCACTGATAAGGTCGAATCAGCCGGTTCACGGTGGGCTTCAATCTTGCGCAAAATACACTTGAAAGGACCTTATATGCGATATTAAGAAGGCTGATTCCACGATAGTTGGTGCATTTTGCAGTATCCCCCTTCTTGTGGACTGAGCAAAGAACACTTAGATTCCAACCGTCGGGCATGCACTCGTCCGCTATTTTTATACTCAGTTGAGCAGAGCTCACAGAGTATATTAACTTTGATTGGATAACGGTTGGTTGTACAGGTATAAAGGAATCGAGATAGATATAGATCCATATATCAAAATCATCAGTATCGAAAAAAAATTTGATTAAGCCATGTCCGTCCGTCCGGACGTCCGTCCGTCTGTCCGTTAACACGATAACTTGAGTAAATTTTGAGATATCTTGACGAAATTTGGTATGTAGGTTCCTGAGCGCTCATCTCAGATCGCTATTTATAATGAACGATATCGGACTATAACCACGCCCTCTTTTTCGATATCGAATATTTCGAAAAATCGTAAAATTGCGATAATTCATTACCAAAGAGGGATAAAGCGATGAAACTTGGTAGGTGTGTTCAGCTTATGACGCAGAATAGAAAATAACTAAAATTTGGGACAATGGGCGTGGCACCGCCCACTTTTAAAAGAAGGTATTTTAGAAGTTTTGCAAGCTGTAATTTGGCAGTCGTTGAAGATATCATGATGAAATTTGACAGGAACGTTACTCCTATTACTATATGTATGCTTAATAAAAATTAGCAAAATCGGAGAACGACCACGCCCACTTTTAAAATTTTTTTTTTTTTTAAGTGAAATTTTTACAAAAAATTTAATATGTTTACAGTATATAAGTAAATTATGTCAACATTCAACTCCAGTAATGCTATGGTGCAACAAAATACAAAAATAAAAGAAAATTTCAAAATGGGCGTGGCTCCGCCCTTTTTCATTTGATTTGTCTAGGATACATTTAATGCCATAAGTCGAACAAAAATTTACCAATCCTTGTGAAATTTGGTAGCGGCTTAGATTCTAGGACGATGACTGTTTTCTGTGAAAAAGGGCGAAATCGGTTGAAGCCACGCCCAGTTTTTATACACAGTCGACCGTCTGTCCTTCCGCTCGGCCATTAACACGATAACTTGAGCAAAAATCGATATATCTTTACTAAACTCAGTTCACATAATTATCTGAACTCACTTTCTATTGGTATAAAAAATGGCCGAAATCTGACTATGACCACGCCCACTTTTTCGATATCGAAAATTACGAAAAATGAAAAAAGTGCCATAATTCTATACCAAATACCAACAAAGGGTTGAAACATGGTAATTGGATTGGTTTATTGACGCAAAATAAACCTTCAGAAAAAAACTTTGTAAAATAGGTGTGACACCTACCATATTAAGTAGAAGAAAATGAAAAAGTTCTGCAGGGCGAAATCAAAAGCCCTTGGAATCATGACAGGATTACTGTTCGTGGTATTACATATATAAATAAATTAACGGTACCCGACAGATGATGTTCTGGGTCACCCTGGTCCACATTTTGGTCGACATCTCGAAAACGCCTTCACATATACAACTACCACCACTCGCTTTTAAAATTCTTATTAATACATTTAATTTGACACCCATATTGTACAAACACATTATAGAGTCACCCCTGGTCCACCTTTATGGCAATATATCGAAAAGGCGTCCACCTATAGAAATAAGGCCCACTCCCTTTTAAAATACTAATTATCACCTTTCGTTTGATACCCATAATGTACAAACGCATTCTAGAGTCAACCCTGGTCCACCTTTATAACGATATCCCGAAAAGGCGTCCGCCTATAGAATTAAGGCCCACTCCCTTTTAAAATACTCGTTAACACCTTTCATTTGATACCCATATCGTAAAAAAATTCTAAAGTCAACCCTGGTCCACCTTTATAACGATATCCCGAAAAGGCGTCCACCTATAGAATTAAGGCCCACTCCCTTTTAAAATACTCATTAACACCTTTCATTTGATACCCATATCGTACAAACAAATTCTAGAGTCACCCCTGGTCCACCTTTATATCGATATCTCGAAAAGGCGTCCACCCATAGAACTAAGGCCCACTCCCTTTTAAAATACTCATTAACACCTTTCGTTTGATACCCATATCGTACAAACGCATCCTAGAGTCACCCCTAGTCCACCTTTATAACGATATCCCGAAAAGGCGTCCACCTATAGAACTATGGCCCTTTCCCTCTTAAAATACTCTTTAATACCTGCCATTTGATACGCATGTCATACAAACACATTCCAGGGTTACCCTAGGTTCATTTTCCTACATGGTGATTTTCCCTTATTTTGTCTCCATAGCTCTCAACTGAGTATGTAATGTTCGGTTACACCCAAACTTAGCCTTCCTTACTTGTTTTTGCTATTTTGCTAAGAAGCTGCTGCATGCGCCTTACCAACTCCTCGCCGCCGTACTTGAATAGCTCCGCAGGCAATCCATCAGCGCCCACGGCCTTGTTGTTTTTCAAAATTTCTTAGTACCTCTAAATCGCGGGCCCCCTGAGAAACCCCGGGCGTGGGGGGGATCCCCCTCTCTCGTCGGGCCTGTATGTATCACCTGGGGCGTGTCCACTATTGATCGCAACTGATGAGCTATACGATATGAATTATAGCCACCAGAGGTTTGTGTCTCCGATTTTAGCTACACCCTGTTCTGTAGGTAGTTATTTAACCACTGCCGCTAGATGGGTCTCCTAAGCATTATCTAATGTAATGTAATGTATTTATTTATTACGGCTTTCCTAAGCCTAACTTAAATCTATTTTACATGTTTATAATTATCTTCTGGACTATGCAATCTAGAATAGTTACATCTATGTCCTACCTTGGAGTACTATGGATGGGAGACTTCCAGATCATGCGAACGATGATAAGCGTTTTTTTTACGCGAAAACGTAAACTATACGCTGTAAAAAAAAACACGGCTAATAATCATTGCACTGAAAACTTGTGTAGAAAAAAATACGCAAATCTTTTTTTTTTTTTTTCAACAATGAAAAGAAAAATTTTGTAACTGTTAATACAAAAACAAAAAAACCAGGAAAAGAAATATACAGCCCAATTCTAAACAAAAATTCCGTGCGAGTTTTTTCCCTTCTCCCATTCCTCGTATTCTAAATAAAAATTCCTTGTGAGTTTTTTCACTTCTCCCTTTCCTCCTATTTTAAACAATGTTCGAAAAAGCGGAAACCGGTTATGGGAGAAAAGTAGGTATTATGAATGTGAGGGAGAGGGAGATTTTTCTGCCATTTCATAGGAGTTTTTTCACTTGTTAAATTAAAGGGAATGCATCGAAATAGTTAAAGGAAATTGGTTCTTTTAAGAAAGAACACTTATTTGTACAAATTTGTGCTAAAATATTTATTTACATTCTACCACAATATTCTCACTGTTAATACAACAATAACAACAACCACAATATTCTTTATTTTAAGTCGAAAAGTATATCATAATCAACGGAACGGCATATTTGATGCAGCCATCCAGAAATTGCGCAAGGATTTTTTAAGAAGGCTTAAATAGATTTTGGCATATGACGAAAGACGAATTTAACTCGACTTGGCCGCCAGAAAATTGCTTTGCTGAATGGAAGCAGGCAACTCCAGCGAATTTGTGTTATCCCGCCGTCTTCTTCTTTTTATGCTCCTCTGTTGATGTTGCTGTGGCACCAATTCATTACTCATTTCAGTGAATACCACATGAAATGCAATACTGTGCATTGTTTATACTTTATTTCTTAATTTCAAACAAATTCGCAACAATAATTAAACTTTTTTATTTTTTAAACAAAATGAGAAACGAAATTTCAATTGACAAAACAGCTGGCTTAGACAATTCGAAATTCCTATTCCCCAATTATTGTTCTCCTTATGAGAAAAGAATTGGAGAAATTTTTCCGCAGGAATAAAAAATCCGCGAGAACGAAATTCCGAGGGAATATCTAGAATCGGGCTGATGGTATACACCCTTACACCAGTGCTGAAACCATATTAGGAGGGAGGGCGACAAAAAATATAAAGGAAAATACAGAGAAAATAAAGTCATATAGGTATTAGGGCCTCATTCTCTATTACAAAACGAACATTCATTTCGCCTCAGAGACGAATCACTAGTGTATTTGCACTGTGTGAAACGATGGGCATATCATTTGACAATTGCTTTCGCCTTCCTGTTGGACACAAAGTAAGAAACGTAAAGGGAGAACGACAGTGATAGAGTATACCATTGCTAGACGAAATCGTTTGGAGGCGAATCGTTCGTCTCAGCTATCGTTCGCAATACAGAATGAAACCGTTAAAGTTGCTCACGATCCCCACCTTTTATTAGCTATTATTTTTAACATTGGGTGATCTTCTAAAAATTTAGAATCAATGTAAATACATATGTTATCTCTTTTTTCTTTTTAGGTGCCGCTGTAGGTCCTTTCATTGCCGGTTTAGTATCACAAAGCGGTTGGAATAACGTGTTTAATATGCTTATATGCGCCGATATATTAGCTATGGTTATAGTATTGCGTGAAGTAATTAAGGAAATAGTTAAGTTACGTCGTGGTCGTCGTATACGTATAGAATGAACTCTAGCACAAAATCGAAAATAAAAATTTGTGAATACCTTTATTGTTTTTGTTTAATTTAACTGGAACGTCATTACGTTGTAAGCTCTGTATATATTTAATAAGACAATTAAAATAAGATAAACAACTTATATTGCAACAAATATGTTATCTATTATGCTTACTCTGATTTTGATGAGTTCTTATATAAATGCTATATAAAAATTTAACTTATTCTTATGCTTATTATATTGAAGGCAACAGCCGAGCTGGCCACAAGAGGCACCACCGACCATATCCTTCCGGGAAATGACTCGGTAGGTATACCCATGGCCACTTTCAGGATTCGTGTGAACACAAGCACTATAAGAATTGCAAATGGACTATGGTCAGCCATATCATCGTGTGAGACATCCAGGCTAACCTGGCCCTCATATGAC
Source organism: Eurosta solidaginis (assembly GCF_040869045.1). NCBI lineage: Eukaryota > Metazoa > Arthropoda > Insecta > Diptera > Tephritidae > Eurosta > Eurosta solidaginis. Next base: position 232,128,158 of record NC_090321.1, on the reverse strand, counting down.
AAGGGGCGCAAAAGAGCGCTTCTGATTTTAAACAAATCAGTTCTATCGTCCCTGATAAGGGTTCTAACAGGGCATTGTTTAATAGGCACACATGGTGCTAGAATTGGGGCAACGGCCTTCGACTATTGTCGCAACTGTAGATGTACAGAAGAGGAGGAGAGTGTCCAGCATCTTCTCTGTCATTGTCCAACGCTTAGTAGGCGTAGGTTGGCCATCCTTGGTAAACCTTTTCTACATGACCTTGCTGATGTCTCTAATTATGAAGTCAAGGCTCTAGGAAAATATATAAATTCCATGAAGTGGTTCGACCCGCCTTAGGCGCGTGGAACCAACGCCTCTAACACCCCTTTCATTATGGTCCACCCCTGTTGAAACAGCAAGTTTCCTTGGACTCCCGTTAGAGGATATTGATGACAATCTGTGAGCGGTCGCACCTATTGAGTGGGGCGAAGCACTACTACAACAACAAGAACAACAACCCGCTTTAGGCAGGGTAGGGGTCCTCTTTGAGCCCGTATAGGACATTACAATGGGCCCATTGGCGGCCTAAGTAGTGAGCTGTTACCATAGTGTCCAGCTCAGCCCTTGCAACCTAACCTAACCTATGCTTATTAAAATGTTCTAAACTTACTCTTAATCTAAAACTAAATATTAAATTGCATTCGTATAGCCTTAATACATTCCTCTCCATTAGCTACACAATTATTCTGCAACACAATATCCCATTGCTTAAAGTCATCTAAATCACATTCGGATGCAACATCATCGACACCGCTTTTGAATATCCAACCGCGTTCAACACGTATTCGATCTTCAACATCAATCCGTATTGTAAATACTATTGAACCGTATGTTTCGCGAAAATATTTAATATCTGTTTTCCGTCGTATATCGCTTACGATTATAATTTCTGCCTTTACATTCAACATTGCCGTACGACAGAAATAGCCACAATCTTTGGCACGCTGTGAATCGCTCCATTCTATCATATCTTTACGATATTTTTCCTTGTAGGGGCCGTCACTAAGTAAATCCTCTAAATTGAGGTTCAATCGATTAGCCCATTCAGATTTAATGGGTTCTGATATTCGCACTATTTGGCAACGTTCATTAAGTATGCATTTAAGTGTATTAGCTAGATAATCTTTACCAGATTTTCTTTTTCCGCTAATAAGCAATATTTTTTTGATACTGTCCATTTAAAGAAACAATTTAAAAATGATATGATATTTTCGGTATATGGAATGTATTTTCAGTATAGTGCTGATCTCATTGATGCACCATCACGCTATTTATGTAGACGTGTGTGTGAGAATATGTGTCCACTTTAAGAATAAGTTATTTAAATTCTATGCAAATGTTTGATAGGGAAATAACCTTTGACAAGTTTGTATCTTTTGTTCTTAAAGATGATATTATCACTTCTGAACTGTAATATCTGTAATGCAAAAGAGTAAAAAAAAACAAAACCATGAAATTGATCTTTTGTAGTGTTATAAAAAAAATCAGTACCAAGGCGAATTCAGTACCAGGTATTGTTATCCCAACAGCTGATTACTCCTTCTTGTTTACTTTCCATACAACGCCTTGTACAATAAAATGTTGCCTCGTATGGATTCGCCTTGATTCAGTACGAAAATTTACGATAATTTTTAAAATTTGTTTCTATTTATTTTTATATATATATATTTTTTTTTGTTGCCTTCAAGGCGAATTCAGTATAGATTCGCCTTGGCTGTTTTTATACTCAGCTGAGCAGAGCTCACAGAGTATATTAACTTTGTTCGCATAACGGTAATCCGTAACGGCATAAACTAATCGAGATGATATATCAAAATGATCTGGGCGAAAATAGAAATTCATTTAGCCATGTCCGTCCGTCCGTCCGTAAACACGATAACTTGAGTAAATTTTGAGGTATCTTAATGAAATTTGGTATGCAAGTTCCTGGGCACTCATCTCAGATCGCTATTTAAAACGAGCGAAATCGGACTATAAGCACGCCCACTTTTTCGATATCGAAAATTTCGAACAACCCAAAAAGTGCGATAATTCATTACCAAAGATGGATAAAGCGATGAAACTTGGTAGGTGGGTTGACCTTATGACGCAGAATAGAAACCTAGTAAAATTTTGGACAATGGGCGTGGCACCGCCCACTTTTGAAAGAAGGTAATTTGAAAATTTTGCAAGCCGTAATTTGGCAGTCGTTGAAGATATCATGATGAAATTTGGCAAGAGCGTTACTCCTATTCCTATATGTGTGCTAAATAAAAATTTGCAAAATCGGATGACGAACACGCCCACTTTTTAAAAAAAATATTTTTAAGTCAAATTATAACAAAAATTGAATATCTTTACAGTATATAAGTAAATTATGTCAACACTAAACTCCAGTAATGATATGGTGCAACAAAATACAAAAATAAAAGACAGTTTCATAATTGGCGTGGCTCCGCCCTTTTTCATTTAATTTGTCTAGAATACTTTTAATGGCATAAGTCGAACAAAAATTTACCAATCCTTGTGAAATTTGGTAAGGGCACAGCTTCTATGACGATAACTGTTTTCTGTGAAAATGGGCGAAATCGGTTGAAGCCACGCACAGTTTTTATACACAGTCGACCGTCTTATCTTCCGCTCGGCCGTTAACACGATAACTTGAACGAAAATCGATATATCTTTACTAAACTTAGTTCACGTACTTATCTGAACTCACTTTATCGACTATGACCACGCCCACTTTTTCGATATCCAAAATTACGAAAAATTAAAAAAATGCCATAATTCTATACCAAATATGAAAAAAGGGTTGAAACATTGTAATTGGATTGGTTTATTGACGCAAAATATAACTTTGTAAAATGGGTGGGACACCTACCATATTAAGTAGAAGAAAAAGTTCTGCAGGGTGAAATCAAAAGCCCTAGGAATCATGGCAGGAATAATGTTCGTGGTATTACATATATATGTAAATAAATTAGCGGTACCCGACAGATGATGTTCTGGGTCACCCTGGTCCACATTATGGTCGATATCTCGAAAACTCCTTCACATATACAACTAAGAGCCACTCCCTTTTAAAACCCTCATTAATACCTTTAATTTGATACCCAAATCTTACAAACACATTCTAGAGTCACCCTTGGTCCACCTTTATGGCGATATCTCGAAAATGCGTCCACCTATAGAACTAAGGCAGACTCCCTTTTAAAATACTCATTAACACCTTTCATTTGATACCCATATCGTACAAACACATTCTAGAGTCACCCGTGGTCCACCTTTATGGCGATATCTCGAAAAGGCGTCCACCTATAGAACTAAGGCCCACTCCCTTTTAAAATACTCATTAATAATGATACCCATATCGTACAAACACATTCTAGAGTCACCCCTGGTCCACCTTTATGGCGATATCTCGAAAAGGTGCCCACCTATAGAACTAAGGCCCACTCCCTTTTAAAATACTCATTAACACCTTTCATTTGATACCCATATCGTACAAACACATTCTAGAGTCACCCCTGGTCCACCTTTATGGCGATATCTCGAAAAGGCGTCCACCTATAGAACTAAGGCCCACTCCCTTTTAAAATATTCATTAACACCTTTCATTTGATACCCATATCGTACAAACACATTCTAGAGTCACCCCTGGTCCACCTTTATGGCGATATCACGAAAAGGCGTCCACCTATAGAACTAAACATACTCATTAACACATTTCATTTGATACCCATATCGTACAAACACATTCCAAGGTTACCCTAGGTTCATTTTCCTGCATGGTTATTTTTCCTTGTTTTGTCTCCAAAGCTCTCAGCTGAGTATGTAACGGTCGGTTACACCCGATCTTAGCCCTCCTTACTTGTTTTGTATTTATTTTTATATATTTTTTTTGTTGTTTTCAAGTCGAATTCAGTATAAATTCGCCCTGGCTGTTTTTCTTACTTAACTTCACTTTAGACGAATAGCAATTTCTTTTTTTTAATATATAAAATGGATGGCTCTGATGGCTCTTGAAGTAGTCGAGAGAAAATAAAAGTCCAAAAATATCGGAGAAGCGCCAAAAGAAAATTTTATTTCTGAATATAAAATATATATATATACATATACCCCGGACCGCTCCGAAACGGGGGTGAGATCCATGGTATTTTTGCGTAGAACACCTTTTGCGATGGCGGCCTTCGACAGCGCTTATAAAAAATTACCCTGGGTGGGTTCAATATTGCTTTTCTTCACAATCTTTTTTGTGGTTACAACAAAACTATCGAAATTACAACAACCATATGCAAATTTTCAATTTCTCTTGCAAATATCTCTTAACTGCAATAAAATTTTAAGATTCCGCTTTCCGATCCGAGGTCCTGTGTCCAAAGTGCACCTTTTAACACCTTTCCCCATGGACGTTTATTAAGGGTGTCGTGCTTTCGCATAGAATTACCGAACTTTTCCCATAGGAAAGCTCTTGGAGGAGATTTGATATCGAATTTGGTGTCAGTTATCGCGCAACGGAAACCTGCCGTAACGTATTACGCAATGGCCAAAATCGCCTAGGCGGTTACGGGCTATTAAATGATCTTTTTAAACGAATTAATTTCTGCCCTTGTTGAAAAGGTTTAAGGCTTATTTTTTTTGTTCGGATCATGTTGTTGTTTTTGTAGCGATAAGGACACTCCCCGAAGGTTTTGGGGAGTGTTATCGAATATTGATGGCCATTTGCCGGATGCACATCCGGTACGTTCCGGTAGCAGACACCATTAAGATACTAACCCGACCATCTCCGGAACGAATTAGTATGCCCAAATGAAACCTTCTAGGCCTTCCCGCGCTCCCACTCCCTAGATCCATGAGGAAATTGGGGTCGCCAGAGTCTTGGCTGCTAAAGAAACTGGATTCGCCACGGGTAGGCGAGGTTGACAATTCGGTTGGGAGAAGCTATAAATTGCGCTGGCAACCCCTTGAAAGGGTTACGCTACACGTCCCATTGAACAAGGTATTTTAGTCGCCTCTTACGGGCATACCTGCCGCGTGTAAGTTCTAAGCCCCCTAATCCGCTGGGGGATCATCGTGGGCCGCTGTCAGTTTTAAATTTATTTTTTTAATAACCCTGTATTGGTCAAGTTCAAAGAGTTTTTATGCCACGATACTACTTTGCTATCTAAACAGACTTTATAGGTCGGTAGTATAAAATGGATTTGAACCATTTTATATGATACTGTTGATTCGTTCTGCTTATATTAGAGTTTCGTTCGATTGGAATTGTTTTGTGGTTATTGGCGGTATAGAGCAGCTTTTATGTTGAACCCAATATTATAGGATACCCCTTCATAACAAACGTAATAGGACATTGGTGCAAACCAAGGCGAATCTATACTATATTCGCCTTGTGCGCTAGCTCTAGTTTTCGCCACGTATTTATATCCGGTAAAGGACCATCAACATCGAAAGCCTTAGGTGAGTGTCTTTATCTTTAACACAGCAACAGAAACTTATTTTGAAGGCCTTGGATAGTGTTATCGATGTTGATGGTCCTTTACCTTATGCAGATCCGGTAAGTTCCGGTAGCAAGCCCGACCATCTCGGGAACGATTTGTTATGAGCACATGCGACCTTCTAGGCCACACCGCCCTCCCACCCCCTAGATCCATGAGGGGTTCGGGTTCGCCAGAACCTCGGCTGTTAATGAAACAGGATTCGCCACGGATAGGTGAGGTTAGGTTGACAATTGGGTTGGAGAAACTATATATTGCGCTGGCAACACCTTGAAAGGGTTGCTCTACACAACCCCTTGAATCTATTTGGTATTTTATTCGCCTCGTTAAGACAGGCCTTCGGCCACGCGTAGATAAAATTACCTTTGGGTACGTTGTTTATGTTATAGCCATACATATCCTCCCGAAAGTTTTGGAGAGTGTTATCGATGTTGATGATTCTTTGCCTTGTTGTTGTTGTTGTTGTTGTAGCGATTAGGTTACTCCTCGAAGGCTTTGGGGAGTTTTATCGATGTGATGGTCCTTTGTCGGATACAGATCCGATACCCTCCGGTAACACAGCACCATTAAGGTGCTGGCCCGACCATCTCGGGAACGATTTATATGGCCACATTGAACCTGCAGGCCATCCCTCCCTCCCCACCCCCAAGTTCCATGAGGAGTTTGGGGTCGCCAGAGCCTCGTCTGTTAGTGAAACGGGATTCCCCGCTCGAAGGTGAGGTTGCCAATTGGGTTGGAGAAGCTATATATTGCCTTGTGTAGGTGCGGTTGACAATTGGGATGCGGAAGCTGTGAAACTATAAAGCTCTTAACTGCGCTTATCAACCCCTGGAATGCCTCCTTTGGGTGCGTCTAACACCGGTTTGGGGCTCAAAGTAGAATCCGTGCTGAACACCTTTTTGCAGAAGTGTGTGTACAACTAAATTACGAAATTACAAAGCAGTAAAAATTTTTCTCCGGATTCTTTTTATTGTAGTCAAAACGCGTGCTTGGCACCTCCCGATAGATACTTTTGGATGTAAATTAGATGACTACCTCTGGTTTAGATTTGTCCTCGTGTCTCTACTCGCAGTATCTTTCTTTTACAATAAAGAAAAGGTATTTATACATAGCGCTCGCCTTTCCACAGCTTTCTCAACATTTAGCAACCACAGCAGTGTTGTATAAAGAATGCTTCCTGTGTAGATTTTTTGGTAATAGTCTAGTTGAGGGGTCGACTGCTAATACGCTACCAAAAATATCGAGTGAGGTGTCAAAAGACGCGTATTAATCTTTAGAACAATAATCTGAAGGCAGAAAAGAAAAATCAAAAGAAAAATTTTATCTCTGTCCGGAGATATTTGCAGTTGAAGTTGGCGATTTCCATGTGGTTGTTGTTGTGTTCGTACCCACAAAAAAATTTGTGCATCACCGTGGCCGTAGCCACGGTTATACCACACACCCGGACTTGGCATGGCGTAGCCCAGGGTTATTTTTTATAAGCGCGGCCGAAGGCCGCCAACGCAGAAAGGTGTTCTGCGCAAAAATTCCATGGATCCGACCCCCGGTTTCGGAGGTACCCGCGGTTCTTTTTTTTTTTTTTGGTTTTTCGTTAATATCTTTTGAACGCGTTAAAATTTTTATTTTCCGCCTTCGGATTATTAATACTGATATCAAGACGCATCGTTCGATACCTCTCTTGATATTTTTGGTAGCATATTAGCCATCGACCCCTCAACTAGACTATTACCCAAATATCTCCAGACAGAGATAAAATTTTTCTTTTCCGCCTTCGGATTATTGTTCTCGAGATTAATACGCGTCTTTTGACACCTCACTCGATATTTTTGGTAGCGTATTAGCAGCGACCCCTCACTAGACTATTATCCGATTTTTTTTCAGGTAATGGATAAACATGTTCGTACACATTTTGTTTCTTTACTTACATATAGATCCTTAACACACATTTGAAATTTACTTAGACTCCAATTTTGTCGTATTAACCAATTAGGTTATAGTAAACAATGAATTGGTCCTACCAGCAGCCGAAAATATGTCACAAGTTAGAACAAAAATTAAAATGAAAACAAAAAACAGCTGTTTGAGAGATGTCAACTAGTTGGGAGATGTTCGGAGATGTCTTTATAAACAAAAAACGCGCTGCCAACTATCGTGAAAACATTAGAATGTAGGCAAAATATTTATTTATTTATATTTAGCTATTTTTATTTACTTAAATATTTGGCGGTATATACTATAAATGCATTAATAGTTAGAATGATTAAAGCAAAGTTTCTAATAAATAATACATAATATAAAAACAACATATTAAATACATTGCACCTGTCTCCGGAGTGGCATCTCTGCTACTGCGCGCTGCGTAACAAATTGCCAAGCCGAGTTGGCTTTTCGGTAGCCATCATCGGCTTCGCTTTCGCCGTCATCCATCTCTGTCCGCAGTCGTCATTTGAGTCGCTAGCATAACATTTGCGTCGCTTCGCAGTCGTTCTGCACAAAGCTACAGAAATAGCAAATATCTACCTACTTTCTTCTAGAATAAAAAAACAAGTTGCTCTGCCTCAATTGAAAAAAACCTACTGCAAGCAGCGACTGTTGACTGCAATAGAAATTAGAGATTTTTGTGCGAAAAACCAAGAGTTAAATCGTTGACGGAGTTCTGTGAACGTCTCGGTGGGCTGAAGCAGCATATTAAACGTGCAAGTGCAATACGACATCCAACCGTTAATAAATCCAAAAAATTTTCGATTGAAGTAAATTACAAAAACAAAAATGGATAAACTGGACACTAATTTGGAGCAGCAATTTGATTTAAATTTAATTGAAGCAGTCAAAATGAATCCGGTCATATATGATCGTTCCCATTATAATTACAAACATTTTGTAAGGAAAGCGCAAACTTGGAAACAAATTGCAGAATCACTTGGAGTGCCTGGTAAGTACCAGAAATACTACATAATTGTCTTCTCTGTGCCATAATATGGATATACACATATCCATACATCTATACATACACATGTTTAAATGGTGGGTTGTTGTAGCTAAAGAAAATCCCTATGCAGCTACATATGTATATTGAGCACCACTATAGTCGCCGCATTATAAAACTAAAAAGACGGCCAACGTCACTGCTACAACAACAACAACCAGCAAATATGTATAAACGAAAATCGACTGCGACATTAACCCACCGTATATCGTATGGGTCAAAAATGACAAACATATCGCACACTAACTACAAAAGAGTCATAACTTAAAATTTTTCAAAATCGGTTTTTTCCATAAACCAATTCACAGTACACATCGCTAACTGCCCCTTAAATTTCGTTGTCATTATTTTCTTCTTTAAGCTGGAGACATTGGTGCTTTATCGGTAACCGTATCGGTAACCTTTTAACAGCTGATTCGACCAACCTTATGAGAATCAATGCAATCGATTATTGGTGCCGCTATGGTCGTAACCGTATCGTAGCCAACCAATTGGGTTTTGGTTTACCTTCGTAACGATAAACAGCTGATTACGTTAGGGATACGGATACAGCGATACGACATACGGCACCAATGACTCCGGCTATAACTGGAAAATTACCGTTATGCCAGTTTTGGTGTTGATTGCATCGCTTGCGCTGTATCAACTACTGAGTACTATTTTTAGTTGTGTCAATGTGCTTAAGAACAAGTGAACAGTTTTTTTACACATAAAACGTATTATTTTAAATTCTGGCAATCTTGTTGCAAACAAGTTTTAACTTTGCTGTGTATTAATTAAAACTGTGTCTTTTTATACGTAAAGAGTAAGTAAATTTGCTTGTATTATTGTAAAATGTGCCTTTTTTGATTAAATAATTTATTTATTTCATTCAGTCTAAATATAATTGTGATAATTCAAAATTACTATATATTTCGTCCGTAAACAAATAATTACAACGAAATTTCGTCAATCCATTTTATAATGAAGGTCTCCTTTGTAAAACTGGATTTCAGTATAACATTACAGACGTTTTCACATAAACCGTTTGTCTTCTCTCCCGAACATTTACATTTTTCAAGTTTGTGACTCTTTTGTTATTAGTGTGCGATATGTGCTGTGCATCTGCATACCAACTCCAAGTTACTTATACATAAATAAAAAATTTCGCGAAAGAAAGCTCATAAATAAATTATACTACTAGAAAAACAATTCCTTGAATTGTGGTGTCATGAAAAAAGCCACACTGTGAATATGAAGCATGGCACTAAAATATAATACGATGAGTGGTGGGTGGGTTAAGTGTATAAATAAAAGCGAACTTTATTGTACACAAAAGACGGGAGAGGCGAATGACTGGTTGGTATGCTGCTTTGTGTATGTGTATATTGGATACACAATCGCAAATGCGATGGAGCAAACAGAGCACAGCGCGGGCAGGTTCCCCATGTATAGATTTTGCTGCACAAGGCAGCAACAGCAACTTAAACTACAACTGCACAAAAAGCAGCAGAAAATGTTCGAGATACCAGTATGGCGGCGATGTGCTAAATTAAAATTGGAGCCCCACACCACAATCAGCGCTAGCTGGTTGGCTGCCAGTTGTGCAGAGGTTTTGTTTTTCAATGCTTACGATTAAAGCGGCGCACAGTCAAGCGAAATACTATCAAGTGGATGAATGATTTGCATGATGAGATTGACAGTAAAAACTTGTACGACAAAAATTCTTTAAAAAGTTATTCAAAAGACGTTGCAATATAAAAAAGAGCGACTTCTGGGCCAGTATTACGTGTTACGATCAGTGACTGAAAACCCTAACCTATTGTGATTAAAAAAATGATTTTCGATCACGGATGGTAGCACGTAACACGAGCCCTGTATTAATGAATATCTTGGTGACCGCAAAATTGACAAAGCTTGCTATAAACTATGTTAGGCGTGAATCGGTATTTGTCTTCATATATTTTACAAGCTTAAAAATTTTGCAGGTATTAACAATTTTCCATCTTTATAATGCAATAATAGCTGTGTTTTTTTACATCTATAGACGTTTACGCTTAAACTTTATATGGACTGCTAAGCGTCAAACTTTAAATACACCTCTGAAATTGCTGCGCATAAAATTAGTACTACTAAATTTCAATACGCATTTTACTCAGATGTAACTACAATATGTGTCTATGTTTCACCTCTACACTAATTCTATGTATCACCTCTTAAAATGGCGCGTGTCCACTATTCATCACAACTGATTCAGCTATATGTTATACACTATGGCCACCAGAGGTTTGTGTCTCCGATTTTAGGTACACCCGGTTCTGTAGCTAGTTATTTAACCACTGCCGCTAGATGGGTCTCCTAAGCATTATCTAAGCGAGGACAAGCGTTTTTCTTACGCGCAAATGTAAACGAATACGCTTGTAAAAAAAAAAAAACGGCTATTAGGGGGACTCATGAAAGCATATAAACTTATAAGGTGTAAAATTATATCCATTTACACACGCGGTTATATGAACGCACCTAGTAATACTCTTGATAAACTTGATTGTTTATCAGCTCTATTATTGCCAAACAAAAATTCTTTGATTGTTATACTAATTAAAAAATGCCAAGATTAAGTGAAAAATCAAAACTAAAACGCCTTTACTTGCTGATGTTGGAGATTTCTTATGAAAATGCCTGCTGTAATGTCTGCAAGGTTGCATTCCTTTGAGTTTACCGCGTTTACACAATGAAATGTGCGCGTAAATTTATACAAATTGTGTAAATGATTTTTCATACAAAATTTGACAGCTCGTTTACGCACTAGATAAATTTATACGTTTACACACTTTATAAGGCATTTATACGGTTACATGAGTCCCCCTATTAACAATCGACATAGAGCAAGAGTGGCAGAAGCTGAATAGGTAAACCAAATTGTTTAGCCTAGGATTATACCACTTTTGCGCTGATAACCATGAATACAGAATTAGCTAGGATTTAATAATGGGAATAATCATAAGAGAGATTTAGGTATGATTATTCACCGTTAATTATTTGGTTCCGAATTTGAGTAATGCTATACAACTGTTTGCTGGGTTGGAAATGTTATGGTATACAACAGGGCTGCCGGAATTGGTACTTTCGTACCAAAATTGGTACTTTAAAACGATTTGGTACGTTGGTACGTTGTGTTTGATTTTGGTACTTTTTCCTAGAAAGCGATTTTTTATTTATTTTAATCTATTTTTCATATACTATTTTTGTTAGTCAATTAGAAGTACTGAGATGTAAACCGGAATATTAACACATTTAAATCGACAACACTGTCAAAGTTATCGCAAAGCCATCGATGTTCGGAAACATCGACTCTCAGTGCGAACTGCGCATCTCTACAATTGTTTTTCACTACGCAATAAATAAGCATTTGTAGAAATCAGCCAGCATTTCATAGAAATATAGTGATGGATAAGTAGGAACGCTTAACTAATTTAAAGTGCAATAAGATGATTAAATTTGTGGCTTGTTTGCAGGTTCATGATTAAAAGACAAAAAGAAAGTTGCAACAGAACAAAGATGGTTCAGCCTTTTGTAAGGCATGCAATAAAGGCTTAATCAATCACCTGACTCGTTTAAAAAGCCATGAAACTGTTACTGCCCATATTCAAAGTATGGAAGCAAATACCAATGGACTCCTTTTTAGATGCAAATAAGCACAATGGTACAAAACGCTGAGCTTACATTGGTGATGTTCCCGATAACGCACAATTTACCATTCACATTGATGAATTACTTGCCCGAGTTGCTCGCTGAATGCTGTCCTGACTCAGAAGTGGCAAAACATTTGAAAATTGCAAGGACTGAAGTTACGGGATTAACGGAAACAATTTTTTAGTACACTGAAAGACTTAGGCAAGGTGCACACGAGGCTACGTGTCATAGAGGCGTATTAGACGCTGCAATCGAAATTTGTACGCTTTGATGTCGAACATGTACTTGCACACGAGGCGTAAGCTGCATGAAAGCGACAAAGCATGAAAGCTTCATGTAGCTAAGCGTACAGCAATGTTGGTAAAAGAAGTTTGTTTAAATTTTTTTGTATGCAAATTTGTGTAATTAGTTAGAAAATGTTATTTTAGTTAATAAACGTGCGTGACATGTATATTACCAAAGCGAAAAAGAGTATTAAACACCATAAAAGCTGGGTTAGACATTCTTGAAACGATTAAAAGGCTAACAAGTGTTGGAAACTAGAAATCACTTTTTTCTCTAGTCTGCGGTGGTGTAAAGTTGCCTTTCATAATTTACAAAGGCACGGGGATGCAAACAACTTTTGATACCTATTTTTCTTTCGTTTCGGGGACGGATATACCTGAAGAAATCTAATTTCTTATTTTTTTCAATAATTGTTCGCTTTTTGTAGCGACGATCGAAAGTAGCTTCGTGTGCAGATCTTGAGGCGTAGAGAAATCGTAGCTACATGACATATCTTGTACGCGTCTATGAAGCTACGCCTCGCGTGCATCTTGCCTTAGTTTCGGAACAGTTTTTTTTTTTGGTACTCTCAAAAGCCTTTTGGTACGAAAAAAAGTATGTAAGTGGCAGCCCTGGTATACAATTTAATTCATAAATATTTAGCACTTTTTGGATACTACTACCCACCGTGTGAAGTTTTAATTATTTCCCTTCATCAGAAACGCGGTCGGTGACAGCGATAGCCGATGTCATGTAGCCAATGAAGCTACAGCGCATGCCTCTCCCCCACCGCAGCCAGCGTCTTCAGCGTTGACGACATTACATATTTTTCGCTGTGCCGGGTGAATGTTAGTCGACGTTGCTGACTGCTTGCGTTTGCTGTACTTTTTGCTCAGCCGATCTGCAGTCACACAAATCAAACAAAAACAACGACGGCACTCTCGTAGGAAAACCATTGTGCGTGAATGAAATAGAAATGTATTTGTAAGGTATGTAATGTATGTTAAAGCAGTGCAGCTGATATATTGTAGCCGCTTGTCAACGCAGAAAGGGAATCACAAACTACAAAGCAGCATGGCATAGATATGATATATATATCTTATGTATTATATATGTCCTCTGGTAGAGGCAACGACAATTGTTTGTACGTTGTGTGCGTTGGCAACGCTTTGCAGTTTACCTGGTCTCTTTTCCAACCGGTCGAGTATTTTTTTAGTTGCTACGTAAGCGATTCGGTCTCCGTCTCGGTTTGATAGGCTTGCCGTGCTTGCAGTTTAGTTCAGCCGCCGTTTTCTTAGTTCGCAGCTGCGCATTTCCGTCATTTGTTTCGCATTCAACACGTTTGTTTATGTTGGACTTTTTTCATTCTATAAAACTGTTTCGGTTGTAAACAAAGTATGTCGAAGTAGGTATATCCCAGCGGGATGGACAAATATACACTTTTTGCTGCTAATTAGAATTCAGATAAACATTTTTTGTTTTGCCAGAAGAAACAATTTTTTTTTTAAGTATTAAGATCAAGTAATATAGTCGAAGGTGGCGGTCGTGGTGGTGTAATGGTAGCGTTCTCCGCCTACCACACCGAAGATCGCGAGTTCACGCCCCGGGCAAACCAACATAAAAATTTTAGAAACAAGTTTTTTTCAGTAGACGAAATATTTTTTAAGCGGGGTCGCCCCCTTGGTAATTAATTTATCCCACAATGGCCGAATCTTCTGTCGCTTACGTGCGTATATCTTAGAATTTGCTCGAAGCATACACAAAGCATAGAATTAGCAACGGCAGGATATGTATCGGTACCGGTATCACAAAACATTAGATATCTTGAATAAGAACAATACCCACTCAATAAGAATATAGCATGTACAAGTCGCATTTCCTCGCGAGTTACATCAAAGTTCTCGTTTCCTTCGTAAACGGCACACTTTTTTGAGTTCAGCATTATGAAATCAATCAGCTCATCATTGTAAAATTTCAAACCACTCCAAGGTGCTGCGAGAATCGTTGAGAAAGTCAGGCTTACTCCAAATTTGCTTTTCATTTATTGAAAGGTCTTTTTTTGGTTTTAAATTTGTATGGCCGAGCAGTCCACTCATATGCCCAGGGTTGTCAAAAACAGTATGAGTTGCCAGATGTTAGAATATAATTTCTGTCTCTTTCAGTTTAAGTCAAATGATGCATGTGTGTATCCTTGATTTAAAACTTTGTTGGTGTTTGTCCAATGTAAATTTATTGTTGTAATGAAGAAAATGTTCATCATATTAGATTTTATATTATTTTTTTTTTATTAAAATTTGTTTATATTCCTTTTATAATCATGTGAATATATTGTTGAGTGAATATGTATGGTGGAGCAGTCCACCCATATGGCCAGGGTAATCAAAAACAGTAAGAGTTGCCAAAAATTTGTTAGTGTTTGCCCAATGTAAATTCATTGTTGTAATGAAGAATTTTCATCATATTGAATTTTTTACAAAAAAAAATTTTTTTTTAATCAAAATTTGTTTATATATATTTTTTTCCATCCACATAGTGCCATGTGGTGACTTGTTTTCTTTATGTAGATTATTAATTTTTTTAATTGTAAAGTTGTAATTCCAATTGTAGAAATTTGTTTGTGACGTTTTTATAGCAGAGATAAAGTTATGTATATATTTCAACTTATATGTATTTTAAAACAATAACCAAAAACTTTTTAAGTATTTATAAATTAATTTTTATAATTTCAAGAATTTTTATATGTATCTTTATTGAATTTATTTCACAATATTATTAAATATCGGCGCATTTTGTTAATTTATATCAATAGTACTGTATTTATTTCATTTTTATTATTGAAATTGTTAATTTATGTTTAAATTGAATATACATGACTGTACATTTTGCGTAAAAATTCTCACAGTTATTTTCAATGTACCGCTTTGTAGCTCCGTAATATCATACGACTATGATAATAGATTTTAGGTAAATTAAAATTTTAATATTGCACATTATTACAATTTATATTTTTATAAACAAAGTTTATTTAATTAGATAACCATATATTTTAAGTTTCACACTGTACTTTTCTTTTTTTTTAACAAATCACATTTTATTACGTTTACGCTTAAGCTTTATATGGGCTGCTACCATGCAAAAATTGTTGGATTCCATTTTCTTCATCTTGGAGTACCCTAACAATACTCCTTTGCAATGCGTTTGCGGACCATCATTAGCCGATCATTGCTCGTTATTTAACGACCGTGATCACAACACGATGACGATCGAACAGAGTTGCCAAAAGTAAAACATTGCATACAAATAACTGATAATAAAATTTTACTTTGGCAACTCTGATAAAATGCAACAGCGCACTGGTTTTATGTATACATACTATAGTATAGAGAAATATTAGTTTCTTTATTCACGCAAATGCTAAATAACATAAGAATATTCGTAGTATAAAATATAAAAGTTGTATTGCGCCTCTTCATTTACTTTCATTTTAAATTAAATTCACTCCGATAATTCTTTCCGACAACACAATTCCTCTTTAGTACTTTGGCATATGATCCTCTGTGGGTGCACCATGGAGTACTACAGTGAAAGTACTTTGGAATGTACTCTCACGTATGTACTCTATGGAATACTCACAAACAAAGCGAGTGTGGGATCACCTACTCCTCTCCTAGGACATCGCAATGTTAATTGGAGCACATTTTTTGTATGAATATAGATTCGATTTGGAGCAGTCCTATACTCCCAAAGGAGTATTCCTTACATTATTTATAGAATACTCGCGTTTTTTGAAGGGAGAGGGTTGCGTGTCCGCTTTTCGGTACACCCTGTGCTGTTGCTAGTTGTTTAACCACTGCCGCTTGATGGGTCTCCTAAGCATTATCTAAGCGAGGATAGGCGTTTTTTTCACGCGCAAACGAAATGTGACAGAGGAACGTTGTCATCACTATCATCCGAATCTGATTCATCTTGCCGCCCAAAAGATTCTCTTTTCAATTCACTACCACCTTTCCTTATTATATGTAACTGTCCTCCAGCTCGCAATTGATTTCCTGGCAGATGATTAAAATCTCCTTCAACAGCGTCGTCTTCGTCAGTATCCCCATCACTTAACAAGTGATTTTCGGGAGGGTAGATGTAGACAGCAGCATCCAAAACATCGTCTTCATAAAATTTTGAAAAATTCGAACCAAAGAAAGCTCAACAGAATGGACATGTCCACTTAAGCTGAACAAATTTTCTTAAAAAGTTTTTGCAAAATCAGCTGTGCTCAACGCACCAAAAATGGGGCGTCGCAAAACATCGCTCACAAAACTTCACAGAAACAATATGCACATTTTTTATTTTAGTTTAACATTTTACTTGGATAAAACTATTAGCATAAACCAAAAAAAAATCACATTTATAAAAAAAAAAGAACCACACAAACTTATTATTTCGCGACATCGTAAATCGTACAAAACATCAATCACTCTTCACTAGTTTGATAAATAAGCTAAGGTTATGTTGAAAACGAAGTACGTGCTGGTGTTACCGCTTATTACAAAAATAACAAACTGAACCATTTACTGATATTGCGATACCTTGTAACGTTACGACGTGTATTAGGATAGCAGCTAGTTGGGAATTTTCGGAACATCAATATCTTCACCGGTTGGCCGTACATCCAGTATAACAGTTTCCGATGGATTTTTCAATTTCCTGTGCAACACTTATTTTTTCCCCTGGTTTGTTTAATTATAAATACCATTTTTTTAAATAAAATATTTGCCCGTAATCTAGGTTTTTTAAGATGTACCTATGCCTTAAATAAAGCTCCTCATGGAACTTGGGGTGGGGAGGGAGGGATGGCCTAAAGGTTTAATGTGGCCATATAAATCGTTCGCGAGATGGGTGGGCTAGCACCTTAATGGTGCTGTGTTACCGGGGCGTACCGGATCTGTATCCCCTCCCATGTCTGGTTAACTTTGAGTTAAGAATATAACTTGTCATTCTTATTAAATTTCATATCTGAATCTACATTGTCTCTATTGTAGTTTTATTTGACGCTCTATTTTTTCACATTGAACAAATCATAAAACATATACATTAGGGTGGAGTGGTACCCTATGGACTTTTTTGTGATGGCCTAGCAATGAAAAGTCGTATTTATAAGAGTTAACCAAAACCACCAAATATTATTTTCGTAGGATGGCGTTTCGAAGTGCCCCAGTCCCAAGAAGTTGAGCAAAAGAATCGCGTTTTTACAAAGCTCATTATTTACATATTTATTTTATTTCTTTTTTAATATACATAACTTTAGTAAAATTACATATTATAACTAAAAACGAGAAATTTTAAATGGTGTTTTACAGTTTTTTGTTGATAATAGTATGTTTCTAATCAAGTGTATAAGTAAGAGTTTTACAGGCACATAGTAGGCTTTGAAATCAATGAGCACAATAACAACAATCGAAAGTAAATCAATGACAAAAAAAAGACAAAAAATTGTACCTACCGTCTTTTTCAAAGTTGAGTTGCGTTGGGGCACCTCTAAACATAAGATGAGTGATATAAAAATTTTCAACCATATTTCTGGTCCAGAAAGGCAACTTTCTGGAGGTCAGCAAAAACGCGATTTCGAAAAAAAAAAATAAATTCACTCCACCCTAATATACATACATACATATGAGACAAACAGATTTGCAAATAAAAGGCTCTGACAAAGAAAAAAACTCAAAAATTAACTAATCCTCACCAGTTTCGGATCAAATTGTTAATCTAAAAGATTGAAACATAACTTAGCTGACTTTGCAAAACCGCCTATCGACCAATTGCATTGATGGCATTCAAATTTTACAGGAGAGTAGAAAAAATATTTTTAAACGGTTTTATTATGCTTGACTTGACAGGCTGGCCGCACGGCCGTTGTGACCGAAATTTGTAATTGAAACTTGGAATATAGTTTAATTGTCTGATCAACGCCCTTGATCATTGTAAATTTCATTGTGAATGATGACAAAGTGTGATCTCTTCTGCATAAACGTCAAAATTCCAAAGTGATTGGATAACCTGATTCGTATTTGACTAACGCTGTCTCATTCTGTATCTCTTTCTATCACCCGCTGAAGATAGGCGCCGCCATATTGAACAGCCTGTCAAAACGCTGAAAAGTAGCCATATTGAACAGCCTGTCAGGCAGTTGACAGATAAGAGATCACACTTTGTCATCATTCACAATGGTAAATTTTACCAAGTAGCGCAACTAACAGCTGATCGGTGAAAATTCGCACATTCACACGCACAGTTCTCGACTCAGGTTCAAAAAAAAACTTTAGATTATTTAATTCAAATTTTAAAGTGAGATAATCCTTACAAATTTATGTATACAGAATATATATGGCGGTTTTGTTCTTATTAAAACAATAGTTTTATTTATATTAAAGCTTTTATCAGTTTTATTTTTAACTTTAAAAAATCTCCGAACACCATTCCTTCATTATATGACATTCGACTGCCTAGTCCACTGCCTTCCACTCTATTCGCAACATAACCTCTACTTAAGCTGTCAAACTATATAGTAAACAATGCCCTTGATTGATGAGGAGTGTGATGGATAGTGCCTCGGACCTACCTAATTATTTTCTAGCTTTTAGTATTATTATTACTTCATGTAAGTATTGCTTTCAATAAAACCGTTTAACATAAATTTTGTTTTTTAATTATTTTACTACATCCCTTTTTTACACCTTTGCAATTTACCGATACCCGGTTTTGCAAAAATATCGATGTTATGTAGTTCAATTTAACATATATATGTAAATGTACGTAAAAAGGAATCCCATGGAGGTTATAATTTTTAAGATGGGATTTTACTTTACATTTCCAGAACAAAAATGTACGAAACGTTGGAAGAGCTTGCGTGACAAATTCGCAAGGGAAATGAAATTGTGCCAAGAATCACGTTGGCGTTACTTTAAGCAAATGCAATTTTTAGTGGATTCAATCAGGTAATTCAATATATCGCACACTAACTAAAAAAAGAGTCACAACTTGAAAAATGTAAATGTTCAGGAGAGAAGAAAAACGGTTTATGTGAAAACGTCTGTAATGTTATACTCAAATCCAGTTTTACAAAGAAGGAGACCTTCATTATAAAATGAATTGACGAAATTTTGTTGTAATTATTTGTTTACGGACAAAATATATAGCAATTTTGAATTATGACTATGACAATTATTTCATCAAACAACTAAGGAAGGCTAAGTTCGGGTGTAACCGAACATTAAATACTCAGCTGAGAGCTTTGAAGACAAAATAAGGGAAAATCACCATGTAGGAAAGTGAACCTAGGGTAAGCCTGAAATGTGTTTGTTATGAGTATCAAATGGAAGGTATTAAAGAGTATTTTAAAAGGAAGTGGGCCATAGTTCTATAGGTCGACGCCTTTTCGAGATATCGCCATAAAGGTGAACCAGGGGTGACTAGAATGTGTCTGTACGATATGGGTATCAAATTAAAGGTATTAATGAGGATTTTAAAAGGGAGTGGCCCTTAGTTGTATATGTGAAGGCGCTTTCGAGATATCGACCAAAATGTGGACCATGTGTCGGGTACCGTTAATTTATTTATATATGTAGTACCACGAACAGTATTCCTGCCAAGATTCCAAGGGCTTTTGATTTCACCCTGCAGAACTTTTTCATTTTATTCTACTTAATATGGAAGATGTCACACCCATTTTACAAACTTTTTGCTAAAGTTATATTTTGCGTCAATAAACCAATCCAATTACAATGTTTCATCCCTTTTTTCATATTTGGTATAGAATAAGGCATTTTTTTCATTTTTCGTTATTTTCGATATCGAAAAAGTGGGCGTGGTCATAGTCGCATTTCGGCCATTTTTTATACCAAAATAAAGTCAGTTCAGATAAGTACGTGAACTGAGTTTAGTAAAGATATATCGATTTTTGCTCAAGTTATCGTGTTAACGGCCGAGCGGAAGAAGGGACGGTCGACTGTGTATAAAAACTGGGCGTGGCTTCAACCGATTTCGCACAGAAAACAGTTATCGTCATAGAATATATGCCCCTACCAAATTTCACAAGGATTGGTTAATTTTTGTTCGACTTATGGCATTAAAAGTATTCTAGACAAATCAAATGAAAAAGGGCGGAGCCACGCACATTTTGAAATTTTTTTTTTTTGTATTTTGTTGCACCATATCATTACTGGAGTTGAATGTTGACATAATTTACTTATATACTATAAAGATATTCAATTTTTTGTTATACAGTGTACTCTCTTTTAAACGGACACCTAAGAGACTGCCAAATTTGTCCGCTTATGAGAAAAGTATTATTGTTGAATGTTTAAACAGTTTTATTTCCAAAACAAGAATATTAATACATACAAATAAGACTGCGTTAGGAGGTTCATAAAGCTTTGTTCATAAATTAAAAATATTCAAAATAATTGTACGGAAAGATATTGTAACGAATTTACTGCAAATCCTCTTATTTGCCCTTTTGCTAAGTTCGTATCACTAAACTGTTGAATAAATAACTCCAATATTGAATAATGGAAAAATGGCCTTTATTAAAGTACTTCACAATAACACTTATACTTTGTAACTAGCTGGCTTAATAACCAAACTGAAACTGACTTTCAAACTAATACTGATATTGCTCGCTAGATAGCGTCTTAATCGAAACTTGCCCATAGTGCCTCTACCGCTGATGCTTTTATACTCTGCGATTTCTTCGTGGCATCTTCTAGGCGCTTCCAGAATTTTACTTAGTTATAAATTTCTCAGCTACAACTACAGATGTATAATTTCTCATTTGAGTAATACTTGCACAAATTATTGCCCTCTCTTGTGACAACTCAGATAAGATATATGCATGTGTTTGTGCATTGTTTCTCCGCTGCTCGTATACGTACGTATGTGTAGACGCAATTATTGAATCGTTTATGTAGTAGATACATATTGATTGATCTATGGATGTGCATGATATCACTGTTTAGCATCGGCTTAGAGTTGGCAGCACCTCTTAGTTTTGCTAATATTCGTAACACTGCCCTCCACCTAAGTCTGATCGTCCCGATCAGACAAATCTCCCGATCTAAACGTCGCTAGGATCTCCAGATGTACCACTCTTCTACTCCGTGGTTTCCCAGTGGTTTGCATGCGGTAGATAGTATCACTGATTTTCTTCACAACTTTGTACGGGCCTTCCCAACTGGACCGAAATTTGGCTGGAACACCTTTCCGCCGGTGAGGGTTGTTTAACAAGGAACCTTCCGAATTTTGCTTCTCGTTGTACCTGCGTTTCATCTTACTACTCTTATTATTCTTGATCATTCCCTCGCACTCTGTTGTTTAGCCAATGAACTTCTTCGCAGAACTTGCGCTTGACGGATTTGCTTCGCATAATCAGTATCGTTCCCACATTTCACAACAGTAGTGCGCTCCGCCTTGAAACTACCCTCGCATTCTTTCTCGGAAATTCGTTGCTTCGTTTTCCTGCGTGTTTTAGGTTTTGTCAATGCCAGTGTTTCTCTCGCAGGTGCTTTTGATTTTGCTTTATTTGGCCCATTCGACCTATTAACCTTTGCCTTTGACTTTCGTGGTCTTTGTCGAGTCTTTTCCGCCAGTACCCTATTACTGCTGAACCCTTTCTCCAAACTGAAGTTAAGTGGTATATCGTGGTTCTTATAACGCATCACCTTTCTCTGCATACCGATCTTGATGTCATGGTCAACCAAGAAGTCCACTCCCAATATGACTTCATCAACGATCTCTGCCACAACGAATTTGTGTAGAACCATGACCTCCCCAATTAAGACTTCACATACCACTTCTCCCTGGACTTGGTTATACTCGCCAGTAATCGTACGCAATCTTGCTCCAGGTAATGGCTTTACTTTCCTGTTGACCAAATCAGATCGGATCAAGGAATGAGATGCGCCCGTATCTACAGTCAGTACACGCTCCTTGCCATCCACATTTCCTTTAACGGTAAGACTGCTCGATTTCCTTCCAGTTTGCGAGATAGGTATCACACATTCAATAGCTGGGGCAAGTTCTCGATCTTTACATTTGAATCGCTCTTGTTTATCTCCTCCAGCTTTACGTTTACGACCAGCCAAGTTGGGACTACCATGACCGGTGCTGCAATGACGTGCAATGTGACTTGGGTTACCGCACTTGAAACACTTCATAACTCCGGCATTGTTTTGTTGTAATCCCTTCAGTGCTTCCAAAATTGTGTCTACCCAATCTGGCCTTTCCACTTCCACGCGATGAGCTTTGTATGCGGGCTTACTCAAAAGTGACGCTGTTTCCTGAGTCAGTGCATGGGATACCGTTTCAGCAAATGTTGGCTTTGGGTTCGCGTATGTGGCTCGCTTCGTTTCGACGTCCCGTATGCCGTTAATAAAGCTCTGAATCTTTACCCTTTCAGTGTATTCCACGGGTGCGTCCGCATTTGCAAGATGAGCCAATCTTTCAACATCCGAAGCAAACTCCTGTAATGTCTCATTTGCTTTTTGGTAACGGTTTTGCAAATCAATTTGGTATATCTGTTTTCTATGCTCGCTTCCATAACGTCTCTCGACAGCGGCCATCAATGCTTCATAGTTGTTCCGTTCTCCCTCGGGAATCGTCTGTAGGATTTCGGCTGCAGGCCCCTTCAACGCTACGAATAGAGCAGCAACGTTATCTTCAGCATTCCAGTTGTTCACTGCTGACGTCTTCTCAAATTGAAGCTTGAATACCTCGAAAGGATCAGATCCGTCAAAAGATGGAGTTTTTACCTTCGGATTGCTCGCTGGAACAGCTGGGCGATTTAGTTGTAACTGTTGCATAAGACCTTTCAACGCTTCTATCTCGGCATCAATTTTGTCCTCGAGTTGCAAAATTTTTGCATCCTGCTCTTCCAGTTTCGCAAAGAGCTGCGATGATACCTGTTCCCAAATTTTTGTCGACATTCCAGATATACGTGCCTCTTGCGCTTCCAGTTGAGATGACATATATGTCTTCTGTTCTTCCAACTGAGATGACATTTGCGACGCCATTTCTGAAATGCGTGCCTCCTGTGACTTCAGCTGAGATGCCATTGTCGATGTTTGTACAGATATTGTGCTCGTCACTGTCTGCGGTGTTTCGTTTTTTTCTTCCATTTTTGTTGTTGTTTTGTCGCTATCACAATGAAAGACATACTCCTCAGCATTGTAGATTCCTTCAAATACCATAGCTACACTTAGTCGTTTTTGTAGCTGGGATTTATCGCCAGAAGTAGCCAATCCACGGACATCCAACTCCTCCTTCAGTTGCTGGATCGTCAATTCACTCAACTTTGCCATGTCCAAGTTGTATTCCCAATCTTCGGAATTTATTCAACAATTCTTCTTCTGACACCAATTGTAACGAATTTACTTGCAAATCCTCTTATTTGCCCTTTTGCTAAGTTCGTATCACTAAACAGTTGAATAAATAACTCCAATATTGAATAATGGAAAAATGGCCTTTATTAAAGTACTTCACAATAACACTTATACTTTGCAACTAGCTGGCTTAATAACCAAACTGAAACTGACTTTCAAACTAATACTGCTATTGCTCGCTAGATAGCGTCTTAATCGAAACTTGCCCATAGCGCCTCTACCGCTGATGCTTTTATACTCTGTGATTCCTTCGTGGCATCTTCTAGGCGCTTCCAGAATTTTACTTATAAATTTCTCAGCTACAACTACAGATGTATAATTTCTCATTTGAGTAATACTTGCACAAATTATTGCCCTCTCTTGTGACAACTCAGATAAGATATATGCATGTGTTTGTGCATTGTTTCTCCGCTGCTCGTATACCTACATATGTGTAGACGAAATTATTGATTCGTTTATGTAGTAGATACATAATGATTGATCTATGGATGTGCATGATATCACTGTTTAGCATCGGCTTAGAGTTGGCAGCACCTCTTAGTTTTGCTAATATTCGTAACAATATGTTGTGACGTTTTTTGAACCTTTCCAGCCAGCCGGATGATGCACTAAAATCGTCGTAATTGAGTCTCACTGCAATTTCTTTAGCTTTGCTCCTTATAAGTGTACCTGACAGAGGAATGCTATTATTTCGATCCTTCACAAACCATTCGTAGCACAATTTATCAATATTAAGGGCTTTGGGCTTCAGCAGACTCCTTTTTCTCTCCGGGTTGACGTCAGTGTCCCACAAACTTAAAATTTGATCTTGGTTTTTGATAATGCTAGCAGCTTGCGTTTTGCTGATCTTACATTTCTTTGCCAACTCTCGTACACTTAGTTTTTCTTTCTTATGAATTTCAATGACATTAACTTTGTCTTTAATACTCAACACTACTTCAGGCATTGCGATTCACGTACGTACATACACAAGAAGATATGTACTAACTACGTGTATGCAATACA
Source organism: Eurosta solidaginis (assembly GCF_040869045.1). Lineage (NCBI taxonomy): Eukaryota > Metazoa > Arthropoda > Insecta > Diptera > Tephritidae > Eurosta > Eurosta solidaginis. The sequence continues at coordinate 232,103,307 of NC_090321.1, read as the reverse complement.
TACATTTTTATGTTTTTTACTGTATTGAAAACAGGGTCTTCGTATTTAGGGGATTCCCCTACATCCATGCACGTATTAGTGAACAAGCAACAGCTGTACGAATATGGTAAAGAGTAAATTAAAAAAAAGTGTTGTAAGCTGTCCGGTTATGCGAAATTAAAAAGCCCTTTGGGGTAAAAAGCAAGTGTCCGCGTCCTGTTATGGGAGGGTTGTCCGCTCAAAAGGGAAAAACTTAAAAAATGCTTAAGGATTTTTTTGGTACTGAAAAAATTGTCCGTTTATGAGAGGTGTCCGCTTAAGAGAGGTGTCCGTTAGGAGAGAGTACACTGTAATTTGACTTAAAGAAAATTGGGTGTGTTCCTCATCCGATTTTGCTGGAATATAGGAATAGGAGTAACGCTCTTGCCAAATTTCATCATGATATCTTCAACGACTGCCAAATTACGGCTTGCAAATCTTTCAAATGACCTTCTTTCAAAGGTGGGTGGTGCCGCGCCCATTGTCCGAAATTTTACTAATTTTCTATTCTACGTCATGTTGACCACCTACCAAGTTTCATCGCTTTATCCGTCTTTGGTAATGAATTATCGCACTTTTTGTGTTTTTCGAAATTTCATCAAGATACCTCAAAATTTACTCAAGTTATCGTGTTTACGGACGGAGGGACGGACGGACATGGCTAAATAAATTTATTTTTTCGCCCAGATCATTTTGATATATAGAAGTCTATATCTATCTCGATTAGTTTATGCCGTTACGGATTACCGTTATGCGAACAAAGTTAATATACTCTGTGAGCTCTGCTCAGCTGAGTATAAAAATAGTACTCATTAGTTGATACAGCGCAAGCGATGCAATCAACACCAAAACTGGCATAACGGTGATTTTCTTGTTAAAAAAGAAAATAATGACAACGGAATTTAAGGGGCAGTTAGAGATGTGTACTGTGAATTGGTTTATGGAAAAAACCCGATTTTGAAAAACTTTAAGTTATGACTCTTTTGTAGTTAGTGTGCGATATGTATTCAGATAATAATAATGTTTATGTTTTATACGATTTAATACAACTTTGCTATAAATATTTTTTATTTAGACAATATCGCGAATCACTTTTGGGTAAATGTAATACGATTCCACAAAATACTAATCAAGTTACGCAAGTTGATCCAAATCAGCAACAGCAACAGCAACAACCACAACAACAAGCAGTTGTAGATATATTTGCACAGCCGTTTAATGGTAGCGCTTCAACATCTGCACAAGCCCTGGCACATCCTCATGGTGAGTTGAGTTAAAAAAAAAAATTTATTTTTTTAGTTGCACACGCACGCATTTAAGCTGTTAGCAATTTCGAAATATATTTTGGCGATGTTATGTGTCGAGTATTTTATAAAGTTTGGTCTGCGAAGTCTTATCCCGGAATCAGGGTAAGGGAATTTGCACGATAGAGATTCGCTTTATATCGCAATGTTCAGAATACGCGATAAACGAGGGAGACCCCATATACGCCAATGCAATTTTTGTTCTCTACAAAACCTTTTCTTGCTAAATAGGGGAGGTATAAGTAAATCGTGTATACAGTTCGGTGTTGTTGTTGTATTAACGATAAAGACACTCCCCGAAGGTTTTGGGGAGTGTTATCGATGTTGATGGTCCTTTGCCGGATATAGATCCGGTACGTTCCGGTAACAAAGCACCATGAAGGTACTAGCCCGACCATCTCGGTAACGATTTATATGGCCACATTAAACCTTTAACACCATTCCTCCCTCACGCCCTAGTTCCATGAGGAGCCTGGGGTCGCCAGAGCCTCGTCTGTTAATTAAACCGAATTCGCTGCGGTAGTTCGGTAGGTTTTGAATATGGAAACTGGAAGGTCCTCATAACTTCAAAATTGCAGATTTTTGACTAACCTCCTAATCTAGATGTGCGCTTAAATCCACCATTTCGACCACGGATCGTAAAACGTAATACAGGCCCTGGTCGCAAGACGTACGTACGCTTGGAAAAAAGGAAGGAGCTTGTTAAAATTTGTGTGATATTGCCAATTTTTTGATGATTACAACTTTTAGTATTTTTTTTAAGTTGGCGTGTTCGTTATAAAATTCTGCCCAATGCTTACCACGTTTCTTTTTTCTTTTCATAAATTCAACACACATTTAAAGTTTCATCACTTTATCGGTCTTTGTTAACGTATTATCGCCATTTTTTCCAACAATTAGAAATCGAAAAAGTGGGCGTGGTTATGTGTGACCGCACGACATGGATCAATCAAATTCGTTTTCTCTCCTGATAATTTTGATATAAGTTAGTTGTAGCTCGATTTTTTTTGCCATTACGAAAAACCGTTTTCCAATCAAAATTATAATACAACTGTATACAAGTACACGCTGTGTGTAATATTGTAAATTTTCCACCCTGGAAAATCCATAAACAACTGAAAAAAAAAAGGAAAATAAACAAAAGAAATGCGGTCTGATAAAAAATATTTTACAGGGTTAACACTTTTTTTAGTCATAATTCAGATTGTGAGTTTTTAGTTGGAAAACGCTTTTAGAGTTTATTTGAGGTGCAGTCGTGAATAAATATTTGACATTTGGGAATAGAATTGCGGTTTAAATCAAAAGCCACCGTGGTGTAATGGTAGCGTGCTCCGCCCACCACACCGTATGCCCTGGGTTAACACCCCGGGCAAAGCAACATCAAAATTTTAGAAATAAGGTTTTTCAATTAGAAGACAGTTTTTCTAAGCGGGGTCGCCCCTCGGCAGTGTTTGGCAAGTGCTCCGAGTGTATTTCTGCCATGAAAAGCTCTCAGTGAAAATTCATCTGCCTTGCAGATGCCGTTCGGAGTCGGCATAAAACATGTAGGCCCCGTCCGGCCAATTTGTAGGGAAAATCAAGAGGAGCACGACGCAAATTGGAAGAGAAGCTCGGCCTAAAATCTCTTCGGAGGTTATCGCGCCTTACATTTTTTTTATTTAAATCAAAAGCCCCACCATAGAACATTACTCGTTGCGCTAGACCTATCAAAAGCTTTTGATACGGTCAACCATGGCACGTTACTGCAAGACCCAAAATCTTGGGTGTGACGTGTGATCAGGATCTACATTTTGGTGAGCATGCAGCCGCAATTGTACCGAAAATCCAGAGCCGTAATAAAATCCTCAAATCCTTTGGTGGCAGTACTTGGGAAAAAGATAAAGAAACGCTCATTACCACTTACAAAGCAATTGGCCAGCCGATTGCAAGCTACGCGTCCCCTATATGGTCGCCAAGCCTAAAAACTACTCACTGGAAGAAGCTACAGGACTGCCAAAATACTGCTCTCAGAACCTTATGTCCCCAGAACACCATCTACATAATGAGGCGAGAATACTCCCCATGAGGGAGAGAAATGAGATGCTAACCAAACAGTTCCTGTTGAATACCCAGAAACCTGGGCATCCCAACACACATCTGATCGATGAGCCAACACGGGATTCAAGGGGTTGTGTAGCGCAATATATAGCTTCTCCAACCCAATTGTCAACCTCACCTTCGAGCGGCGAATCCCGTTTCACTAACAGACGAGGCTCTGGCGACCCCAAGCTCCTCATGGAACATGGGGGTGGGGAGGGAGGGATGGCCTGAAGGTTTAATGTGGCCATATAAATCGTTCCCGAGATGGTCGGGCCAGCACCTTAATGGTGCTGTTACCGGAGCGTATCGGATCTGTATCCGACAAAGGACCATCACATCGATAACACTCCCCAAAGCCTTCGGGGAGTAACCTAATCGCTACAACAACAACAACAACAACAACATGAGCCAACACCACCTAGGGGCTTAAGGAGTCATCTCCGCAAGCATTATGAGGAAATACGGCACCTGAGAACTCAGCCGTATGAAGCAAAAAAACACAAGCAGGTCCGCAGTGAACTCCACAAACAGGCGTCGGACCTTTATGCCAGGAATTGCCCGGTGAATCCAGTACTCAAAGAACAGTACCCAAAACTTGCGGAAGAGGAACGCATACTCCCCAGGGAAATGCGAGTCACTCTAGCTCAACTTCGATCTGGATACTGTAACAAGTTAAATTCTTACCTATCCAGAATTAACCCCCACATACAAAATGTATGCCTCGCTTGCAATGTGTCCCACATGAGACCAACCATATCTTTAACTGTAATGTGGAACCAACGCCTCTAACACCCCTCTCATTATGGTCCACCCCTGTTGAAACAGCAAGTTTCCTTGGACTCCCGTTAGAGGATATTGATGACAATTTGTGATCTGTCGCACCTATTGGATGGGGCGAAGCACTGCTACAACAACAACAATTGAGAAAAGAATTTGGTACTCATTTCGCTCTATAATTTGCTAACAGTTTAAAAAGAAGTGTACTTTGTTTTTATTATTTAATTATTGTTAAATATCATACCATAAACATAAGTTCACATTTAGTAATTACAGTTACAGGCGACACACAATTGGCCGCAACCGCTAAAGAACAAAAGCCATACTTTTATGAGCCGCCGCTCAAGCGTGAACGTATCGATGAGGATAATCACGATAACAATATGTTAAATACAATTAAGATATTCCAAAATTCGATGACACAAGCGGTAAGCGCCGAGGATCAATCATTTGGTATGGTGGTAACGGATATGCTAAATACCTTGGGCGTACGACAAAAGGCTGAAGCAAAAGTGCACATTATCAAATATTTAACGGATATGCAATTGCTAGCGCAGCACAATAAATATTAAATTAAACGCATAGCGAAAAACATACATATTTAATGTGTGTGGGTGTATACAGCAGCAGCAGCTTTCTAATAGTCATCATTATAACATGTACCAATTAATAATCATCAAATCACAACAAAATTATCATTAACATAGAATGTTGCACTTAGATTTACAATTTCGAGCATCCCCGAATACAAATGAGCGCATTTTTGTTTGTTGTTGTTTTTTTTTTTTGTCCGCATTTTCATTGCGTATGTAATATTTAGTATGTAACAATTTTAATTAACTTTTTAAGAGATGTTCATAAATAATTTAAATATTTTCTTTATACCAACAAATGGTATTTTGTGTTGTGTAAAACACTTGAAATTCATAACTTGAAACAGGTAAAATGTTCATATTTTCGATGCCTTTACAAAACCATCTATCTGACGGCGTCAGTTTGCAATTGGATTTAAACTCAGTTCGCAGGTAAAGTGCGGTATAAACATCATAAGAGAACGCTCAAGAAAAATTTCGTATACATTTCTTTTCTTCAAAAATGCGAGTACTCCATAAATAGTGTAAGGAATACTTGTTGTTGTTGTTGTTGTTGTAGCAATAAGGTTGCTCCCCGAAGGCTTTGGGGAGTCTATCGATGTGAGTGTCCTTTGACGTATACTGATCCGGTATGCTCCGGTAACACAACACGATTTATATGGCCACATTAAACCTTCAGGCCATCTCTCCCTCCCCACCCCAAGTTCCATGACAAGACAAGAAAGTTATGTTCAGCAATGCAGAAAATACTTTAAAATTAACATATTCGAATTGAAAATGCTCTTACGTTGAAGAGAATACAACACTAAACATGAGACAAAGAATACTTGCGAAAATTGCAATTTCATCATAATTTTTAGGGTCACTTGTCAAGAAATAATAAGACGCTCATATATATCTTGGCGAAACCAGGGCTCCCCTGTGCTAAAAAAAAATCTTTAGAAAATGGTAGCAGAAAGCGTATGAGTTTTCTTGAGAGGTAGATACTTTTAGATAATCGAAATTTTTCTTGAACGTCTCTTTGTATGAAATTTTTCTTTTCTTGCGGTGTGGATATCGCTATTTAATATTGGACAATTTTTAAATATTCATTCTTTTAGAAATAAGAGCAATATTTCAGATAATATTGAGTTTTGAATAGTCTTTGGATTTTAGAGAACTTTGAATAAATCCAAATAAGCTTCCTTACAGCCAGTTATCCATACCCAAAATCAACTCAAATCTAAGTTGGGTTTTAAAAAGCGTAAATTGGATTATAGAAATAGTAAATTCGATTTTTCATGCGCTTTCTTAGATTTGCATTTTGGGTATAAAATAAAGAGAAAAAGAACACTTACCACGTTTAATTTATAGCAGCTCACTAGATTTTTAACACAGTGGGTTCGATAATCGTCATTTGTAAAAATTTTAAGTTCGAATCCCCATAACATGATTTTGACGGTTGAAGTTGTATGTCTGTAATTCAGTTTTGGCAGCTTTACAACTGGTCGAGCGGATGATCACGATGCTGGTCGACTATATATGTATGTACATTAGGACACTTTTTTCCGAATTTTTATTTTTTCAATCAGCTGCTTATATTATGATTATTAGGGGAGGGCAAAGGCGGACTAAGCTTATATAGAAAGAATGTTAATGGGGAAGGTTCTGGGTGGAAAAAAGCGCTCTAATGTACATAAAATATACATATAATTTAATTTGTTTTGTTTCAATTTCAGTTGAAAGTACTCGTTTGGATTTATACAAAATACCATGAAAAAAATTTGATAAAAATTGCCGAAGGCACTTGCTTCAACTTATCTAGATGTAATACCTTAAGTTATCTAAGAATTATAGAATGTAGGAAATCACTGTAATATATGCAATTCTACATAATTAAAATATATTTATGTATGAACTTTTAAATGACAGAATATTTCTTTTTACTTTGTGTATTTTATTAAAGAGTTTTTATATGTTAAGAACCGCCACTCGACACTTTGGCAACGCAACCGTATTTGTGTTTATTTTAATGATTGTATTAAATTAATTAATTAATTCTCTTTCCAAAAATTGCAATCAGGCAAAGTGACTACACCGTATTAATATTTTATTTTATTATTTTAGGGAAATTGCGCTTATTCCAAACCTTCTGCTAACGTTCGAATCGCAAAACTGTCGAATAAATAACTCCAATATTCAATAAGGCAAAATGGTCTTTATTAGACTACTTTGAAAGTACTTCACAATAACACTTATACCTTCACAACAAATAGCGCGCTTAAATCAAAACTGATTCTGATTCCTCAGCTTTAAGATGAATTAATATGGCAATAGAATTAACAACAAGTAAATAAAACAATACAACAATAATATTAGTAAAAATAGAAATGATACTTCTACAAATATGATTATTAGCTTAAGCAAGTAGAAATCAGCAATTAGACAATAGGAGGAAAGGAAACAAGGAAACAAGATAAAATAATACAATTTCATTAATAGTTTCGGCCTACAAATCATTGTAAAAAGTGGTTAGCTCATTTTTGAAGTGCCGAGCATTTCCTATTTGTCTACGTCTTCCGGGAAGAGCATTTCAAAGGCGTACGGAAGTAACGAAGAACTGCCGTCCAGAGGTTAGCAACCGATATCTTATGTGCGTGCGAAGAAGCACTGATCTCGATGAATGAAGAAACGTAAGCCTCCGATATAAATAATCAGGTTCCTTTGTATATATAATTTTGTGAAGGATAGTCAGTGTTTTAACTTTTAAAAGATTGTGAAAAGAAATATTTAGCAACCTTTCAGCGTGATGTGAAACGTGGTCAAGTCTTTTCAACCCAAATACATATCTAGTAATATTATTGTAAGCAACATTAAATTTATTCATACACACATAGTCACAATTTGAGTAAATCTCACATCCATAAAGGAGTTAGGTATTAGATACGCTTTCGCTAGAATTAGTCTAATGTGTAGGGGAGTGAAATATTGAGTTAGCCACAGTGTACGAAGCATTCCATACACTTTTCCTACCGTGATAAAAATATGGTCTTTTCATGTCAAGGTCTTATTAAAAACTACTCGTAGGTTTTTTGCAGCGTCAACGTATTCGGTGACAGAATTGTCAATAACTATATTGTCCAAAGCATGAGTAGAGAACGACTTTCTATTAATAACAATGCATTTCGACTTTTTGGGGTTAAGACATAGACCGTTCTTAGAAGCCCACACACCTATCTGATTCAAATCATAATTCAGATTATTTACACACAAAGAGGTACCATCACGGGGACAACATGTATATAATTGCACATCATCAGCATAAATATGGACGTTACAAAACTTAAACACATTTGGCAAGTCATTAATGTACAGAACAAATACCAGAGGGCCCAGGATAGAGCATTATGGGACGCCTCTGGAAACATGTAGCAAGTCAGACTTTCTACTGTCTAAACAAATCGCCTGAGTCCTGTCGCCAAGATACGATCTAATAAGTGAAATTGCATGACTCGAGAAATTAAATAAACTTTTCAGCTTCTTACAGAGGGTGTGGTCGACAGAGTCGAAGGCTTTAGAGTGGTCAAGAAGGGTCAGAAAAATAATATGATTATCATCAACTCGCTCTCAAATGTCTTCTATCACAGATAGAAGTGCGGTTGTACAGATTCTCTTTGACCGGAAACCGGACTGACAGCTGATTGCTTCTTCTTGATTATTTTCCATACAACCCCTTGTGCAACAATATGTCAGTTAATCGAAATCAATGAATTTTTTTTTTTTTTTTTGATTTAACATTCTTCCGCACGGCGAATTGGTTGAATTCGCTTTGCCACCACCTGGTATTCGCCTTGATCCCCTGCTTGGTTATCAGCTATATACATGTATACCTATTTGTAGTTTAAGTTTCTCTTATAGATATATGCGGCTGTATGCGTGAGTACTACTTCAGCTGATGATTACACGAATTTGTGAGTATCTCTTCGTTGCCTTGTATGTACATATGTGTGTAAATGATGATTGATTTGTTTACATACATACGAGTGGCTGCTTAGTATCAGCTAAGTGATGCTAATATTCGTCACAATATATAGGATACAGTTAACCGAAAAACAGCAAAAGCTGCCGTGAGAACACATTCAGCATGAATTGGTTGCTTTGTTGTTGCCAAAGTATCGAGTAACGGCTTTTAAGAAATAAAAAATCGTTAGTTTTACGAAGAAATTTTAATTTTGTTTTTGTTGTAGCTAAAAACACAACACTTCCCTCAGGTTTTGGCGACAGTGATTTGCCCGTGATAAATTATATACGCTCTGGCATTTTGTAATTGAAGTAATGGTTGTTGTTGTTATTGTTGTAGCGATAAGGTTACTCCCCGAAGGCTTTGGGAGAGTCATATTGACGTGCGAACGATTTGGTTTGTATAAATAGAACCATCTCTCCAATTAGATGTTTTTGAGCTGAGCGATACTACATAACGTGAAGAAAAAGCTGGAGATTGAAGTGAACCATTTTATGGCATAGGATTTTTTTCGTATGCCACGTACAGTAAGCATTCTATAGCGTGCTAAGTTTGAGTCAAAAATTCGATAAAGCCCCTTTGAATCGTGTTACGCAAATTTATATATGTATGCATGTAGGTATAATACTTTTTTACAAACAACAAACGTATTTAAACAAAGCTTTCTAACACAATTTGCTTAACTTAATATACATATGTACATATCTACATACTTCAATAGCTGAAGCTTGTTGTCTATCAATTGAAATCTTGTTTTGTTATGTCACTCAATAACGTTCGTGCAGATTCAGGCGCCCGATTTAGTTTGTATAAAATAATCAAGTATAAATTAAAGCATTTCCACCGAAATGAGGATACCCTAAAGCATACATTAAAATTGCTTAATCTCAAATGCAAAAAAAAAATTAAAGAAATACACTTACCATAAACTGTATTCGAAGATAAATCGTCTGTATAACCACACTACGTAACTACATATTGATTTGCGTTTAGCATAAATACAATGCTGTGCACATCGTGCCATTGTGCGAGGTCTATCCACAACATCACCATGCTGCCGTCCAATGGCACGCACAGTGTTTAAATTTCTTTACAAAAAAGGAAATAAAAATCTTCATTTAGATATATGTGTGTAATCGATTTATATTATTATAATATGCACAGATATTTTCACATGAATGTATTAAAATACAGTAAAATCGCACAAAAATGAGCTCTCGAGAAGTTAGATTAGGTTAGGTTGAGGTGGCTGCCCGAGGGCACACTTAGGCCAGTATTATTAGGCCCGTTGTGATATCACGAAACTACACCGTTACCTTTCCTCTTCGAACCATTTTTAGGACCTGATAAAAGCTACCAGGTCCTTGACGTCATGCTCCACAACCTGGCTCAGATTATCAAGAAATGGAGCACCCAGAAAGCGCTGCCGTGCTCCGCTTAGTGCTGGGGAGTTGCAAATGAGGTGAATCGCCGTTTCCTCCTGTTGTTGTTGTTGTAGCGATAAGGTTGCTCCCCGAAGGCTATGGGGAGTGTTATCGATGTGATGGTCCTTTGCCGGATACAAATCCGGTACGCTCCAGTACCATAGCACCATTAAGGTGCTAGCCCGACCATCTCGGGAACGATTTATGTGGCCACATTAAACCTTCAGGCCGCCGTTTCCTCCTCCTCATCCTCTTTACAACTCCTACAGCATCGACGACAAGGCGCTCCTAACCTTTCTGCATGCCTACCTATGAGGCAATGACCAGTTAGTGCCCCACAAGTGTGGAAATTGTATCCCTTCTTAGGTTGTACACGTGACTGGATCTTTTAGGATCCCACTTAGGCCAGGTTTCTTTCGATGTTCGACACCACGGTGTTTGTAGCCATCTTTCGTCGGCTTGATGGTGGATATGCTCTTTTATCATTAGCTTGCATGTAGCTAGGGCATACCTAAGCGTTCTTGGCCAGGAAGAACCTGTCTGGTTGTACCCTGCCTATCATCTATGAAGGAGAGCTGGAGGTCGAGGTCCTTTGAGTATACTCCACCTCCAACTCTACCGTTTAGCTTGGAGCTGTCCATGTATATGGAAATGCTGCTGCCAATAGCAAGGCACCTATCCAACTCCGTCCAATTATCCCTGGGGGTGTTTATCTTAGAGTTGGTTTCCGCAACTGTTGCGGTCGCATAGCGATCCGTGCTAGGAGGAAGAAAACTGTATTAGTTTAGTATACTTGAGTGTCCTGTGGTCTTGTTGTTCCAACACGACAACTCCCTTAGACGCAGGGCTGACGTTGCCGCCCATTGATAACCAGCTAGATCCAATGGAAGGATGTCAAGAAGACAGAAGTTAATCGCTCCTCAAAGTTAACCGAATTTGACAGTCCATGTACCGCTCTAAAAAGTTAATCATTGGTTAACTTTTCCAAGATATAAATTTTTTCAAACTCTACTATTTGATTGGAACAGTAAATATTTCAGATAAGTTAAAACCCCTTGGGACATTTCGGTTAACTTTTTCGATAGTCTACTGTATATCAAAACTTCACCATACATGCTCCAATTTTCCAGTAAGCGGTGACAAATCTGTACATGCTCGAATAACCAACAGTTCAACATTATTGACAAACTCTTCTTAGTTGACTGCCTCAATAACAAAACAATAGAGCAATTCTTCAGTCTAGGAATCGTAGTAAACGTAAAAGTATTCCGTGGTTTCTAGACCAAATATACAACACTCAGAACGCCCCACTTGCACAAGAAATATCCTGCCAATCTGATCCTGAATTTAGCGCGAAAAGATAATTATAAAATTTTTCTTTTATAATATATTTTTAAATTTTTGAGCTGAAGGCCAATTTAAATAAAAACACAACTTTTTGTATTATAGTTGTATAATTTATTCTTGTCGATATTTCGGCTTTATTCTAAAGCCATCTTCGGGACTAGGGGTATAAAAAAAAAACAAACCATTAGAACGTATTCTACATAATGTTTACGTATATACATATAATAAGCGACTTACTCATATAAATATGTTCGATCGACTAAATTAGCAATGGCCAAAAATCTTTGTTGAAGGTACAAAAAGCGAAAGTATGAAAAATAAACAAATGTACAGAATACCGCAAATGTAAACAAATTTTCAAGAACAGTAAGTATAAACAAAAATTTTACAATAATAAAATACATGTAATAATAAGACATAACTTAGTATGTATATCAACCCCCTTTTGCTTAGTTGTTGTCTTGAAGTATGCTGGATGCTGAATATTCTTATTTAAGTGAGCGCGGTGTATGTTGCTGTTGTTTCAAAATCAAATTGCGATAAGCACTCGCACAGTGGGCAGTGTCCATTTTAAAATTAATTCGTTTTTCACTAGGAGTGTTCAATATATGTAGCATTTCTAAGGTATAGCGTTTTTGGTAATGTTTTTCCTTCTCCAATATATTTACGTTCTCAAAATCAGGGTGATGTCCTGTATCTTTGCAGTGGGCAGATAGGGCCGTCTTATTTCCTGAAAAACTGTTCCTTAATTTTATGTTTGACCTGTGACCGGAAATCCTTGTCATGAGCTTGAGTTTTGTTGTCCCCACATATACCTTCTCGCATACGCGGGACCCGTCGCCGTTGCATGGGATTCGATAAACTACGTCAGATTTCTCGAACTTGGGGATCTTATCCTTTATGTTATTAAAAACTTGCCTTAGTGTATTTTTGTACGTGAACGCTAGATTATAGCTATCCTTGTCGTATAGATTGGAGCTCCTTATCCTCTCCGATAATCTTGGAACATATTCCATTGTCAAATACTTTTTGTTAGCCGCGTCCGTTCTTTTTTCTTCATTATTTTTCGTGGTATGAAAATTGTGGATAAGTCTATTTGTTAACTCTTTGGGAAAGTCGTTCTGTTCCAGGGTTACTTTAATTATTTTAATATTTTTCTCGTGGAAAACCTCATCACTGATTGTGAGAACCCTTCTAATAAAATTTTTCGCCGTGTTTATTATTGTCCTTCTTTCATGCTTGGAGTTGTAGCTTATCAGCCTTCCAGAAGACGTTGGTTTCTGATACCAGTCAATAAGTAACTTATTATTCTTTCTGACTATTAACGTATCGAGGTAGGGGAGTTGACCATCCCTTTCTATTTCTACTGTAAATTGTATGTTCTTGTGGTACGTATTAAGCATGTGGAGCATATTTTGAATGTGTTCTTTTTTGACAACAGCAAAGATGTCGTCCACATATTTTGTTAGCAGCCTTGATTTTTCTTTGGACTCTAGCTCAAATTTTGTCAGTAGCTCTTCCATAACTATATCCGCTATAACTGGCGAGGCTGGTGACCCCATAGGCATTCCTGACCGTTGCTCATATATTTTGTCATTATATTTAAAATATCTGTTTTCTTTTATGCAAAATTTAACTACTGTTAAGAAAAACTCTTTGTTCATCAACGTATATTCTTTGATATCATTCCACCTCGAGGCTATGATTTCAATCGCCAAATCAACAGGAATACTGGGGAATAACGAAACCACGTCAAATGACACCAAACTCTCATCGTCATAAATATATGTGTCTTTGACCTTTTCTTTGAATTCTTTGGCATTTTCAACGTTGTATGTAGACGATTTCGTTATATTTTTGAGAACTCGGACAACATATCTGCATAAATTATAGGATGGGGCATCTATAGACGAACAAATCGGACGAAGGGGTATGCCTTCCTTGTGGATTTTTGGCAAACCGTAAATTCTGGGTGTGATAGCGATTTTACACGTCAAATGGTTCTTTTCTTTTTCATCAATGCATCCATCATTGAACAACTTAAGTACCAATTCGTTGTTCTTGTCCTGTAATTTGTTCGTCGGGTCTCGTTTTAGAACTCGATAAGCGGAAATGTTATTTAATATATCCTGCATTTTTCTTGAGTATTCCGTCCTGTCCATCACTACAGTGGTGTTACCTTTATCAGCACTGAGTACTAAAAGTTGTTTGTTATTTTTCAGAAATGACTTCGCGGAATGGAGTGTGTGGCATGTAAACTTATCTCGCAATGAGGTTGTAGTTTTGCTTAAATTATCACCTATCAGAGCCGTTAGATTATTTCTTTCAATTTCTTGCCTCTCTTTATCTTTTACTGTTTGTATCGCATTTTCTCCATCCGCTATAACTTGAAAAATCGGAAATTTTCCTTTCTCTAACGGCATTACATATTTTGGACCTAGAGATAGCAGCCATTGAATATCTTTTGGGATGTCTAAAGATGTATTATTAAAAAACCATTTTGGTACCACCCTAATATTCAATTTATCTTGTTCTTTTTGTCTGAGGATTTCATACTTTTTTGTTTGTGTTTGTTTAACACGGTCCGTGAGATTATGCAACAGAAGTTCCTCACTTTGAAAAAATGTAGCTGAATGCTGAGAGTCGAGAGTATACTCGATTAGGGCCTTTAAGCCAGTTATCTCTCTTCTCTTTGCTCTACTTTGCTCATGCTTAATACGTATGATAATGTTTAAAAGTTTTATTTGAACTTGTCGATATATGTGGATATGATCTTGGCAAACTTACGTGGTATTTTCTTGCTGCATATGTTGTTGTTTAAAGTGGTCTCGATGTTTTTTGTTGAGTTCTTGATGAAGTTGGGAGTTAAACTGCTTCTCTTGCACCTCTCCAAGAATTTTGTTGATTCTGCCAATCTTGTTACATGTCGTGTGATTTGTTGGTAGCGTTTTATGGTTTGTTTGATCCGAGTATCATATTTCACTTTGATTGTTTTGTACACTTTGTGAGTGTTGTTGTTTTCTTGGTGTGCTCTCCGTTTTAACATTTTGATAAGAATTAATAGCCTTTATATTAAATAATAAATATAATAATAAATAAAAAAGAAAACAACAACACTCACAAAGTGTACAAAACAATCAAAGTGAAATATGATACTCGGATCAAACAAACCATAAAACGCTACCAACAAATCACACGACATGTAACAAGATTGGCAGAATCAACAAAATTCTTGGAGAGGTGCAAGAGAAGCAGTTTAACTCCCAACTTCATCAAGAACTCAACAAAAAACATCGAGACCACTTTAAACAACAACATATGCAGCAAGAAAATACCACGTAAGTTTGCCAAGATCATATCCACATATATCGACAAGTTCAAATAAAACTTTTAAACATTATCATACGTATTAAGCATGAGCAAAGTAGAGCAAAGAGAAGAGAGATAACTGGCTTAAAGGCCCTAATCGAGCATACTCTCGACTCTCAGCATTCAGCTACATTTTTTCAAAGTGAGGAACTTCTGTTGCATAATCTCACGGACCGTGTTAAACAAACACAAACAAAAAAGTATGAAATCCTCAGACAAAAAGAACAAGATAAATTGAATATTAGGGTGGTACCAAAATGGTTTTTTAATAATACATTTTTAGACATCCCAAAAGATATTCAATGGCTGCTATCTCTAGGTCCAAAATATGTAATGCCGTTAGAGAAAGGAAAATTTCCGATTTTTCAAGTTATAGCGGATGGAGAAAATGCGATACAAACAGTAAAAGATAAAGAGAGGCAAGAAATTGAAAGAAATAATCTAACGGCTCTGATAGGTGATAATTTAAGCAAAACTACAACCTCATTGCGAGATAAGTTTACATGCCACACACTCCATTCCGCGAAGTCATTTCTGAAAAATAACAAACAACTTTTAGTACTCAGTGCTGATAAAGGTAACACCACTGTAGTGATGGACAGGACGGAATACTCAAGAAAAATGTAGGATATATTAAATAACATTTCCGCTTATCGAGTTCTAAAACGAGACCCGACGAACAAATTACAGGACAAGAACAACGAATTGGTACTTAAGTTGTTCAATGATGGATGCATTGATGAAAAAGAAAAGAACCATTTGACGTGTAAAATCGCTATCACACCCAGAATTTACGGTTTGCCAAAAATCCACAAGGAAGGCATACCCCTTCGTCCGATTTGTTCGTCTATAGATGCCCCATCCTATAATTTATGCAGATATGTTGTCCGAGTTCTCAAAAATATAACGAAATCGTCTACATACAACGTTGAAAATGCCAAAGAATTCAAAGAAAAGGTCAAAGACACATATATTTATGACGATGAGAGTTTGGTGTCATTTGACGTGGTTTCGTTATTCCCCAGTATTCCTGTTGATTTGGCGATTGAAATCATAGCCTCGAGGTGGAATGATATCAAAGAATATACGTTGATGAACAAAGAGTTTTTCTTAACAGTAGTTAAATTTTGCATAAAAGAAAACAGATATTTTAAATATAATGACAAAATATATGAGCAACGGTCAGGAATGCCTATGGGGTCACCAGCCTCGCCAGTTATAGCGGATATAGTTATGGAAGAGCTACTGACAAAATTTGAGCTAGAGTCCAAAGAAAAATCAAGGCTGCTAACAAAATATGTGGACGACATCTTTGCTGTTGTCAAAAAAGAACACATTCAAAATATGCTCCACATGCTTAATACGTACCACAAGAACATACAATTTACAGTAGAAATAGAAAGGGATGGTCAACTCCCCTACCTCGATACGTTAATAGTCAGAAAGAATAATAAGTTACTTATTGACTGGTATCAGAAACCAACGTCTTCTGGAAGGCTGATAAGCTACAACTCCAAGCATGAAAGAAGGGCAATAATAAACACGGCGAAAAATTTTATTAGAAGGGTTCTCACAATCAGTGATGAGGTTTTCCACGAGAAAAATATTAAAATAATTAAAGTAACCCTGGAACAGAACGACTTTCCCAAAGAGTTAACAAATAGACTTATCCACAATTTTCATACCACGAAAAATAATGAAGAAAAAAGAACGGACGCGGCTAACAAAAAGTATTTGACAATGGAATATGTTCCAGGATTATCGGAGAGGATAAGGAGCTCCAATCTATACGACAAGGATAGCTATAATCTAGCGTTCACGTACAAAAATACACTAAGGCAAGTTTTTAATAACATAAAGGATAAGATCCCCAAGTTCGAGAAATCTGACGTAGTTTATCGAATCCCATGCAACGGCGACGGGTCCCGCGTATGCGAGAAGGTATATGTGGGGACAACAAAACTCAAGCTCATGACAAGGATTTCCGGTCACAGGTCAAACATAAAATTAAGGAACAGTTTTTCAGGAAATAAGACGGCCCTATCTGCCCACTGCAAAGATACAGGACATCACCCTGATTTTGAGAACGTAAATATATTGGAGAAGGAAAAACATTACCAAAAACGCTATACCTTAGAAATGCTACATATATTGAACACTCCTAGTGAAAAACGAATTAATTTTAAAATGGACACTGCCCACTGTGCGAGTGCTTATCGCAATTTGATTTTGAAACAACAGCAACATACACCGCGCTCACTTAAATAAGAATATTCAGCATCCAGCATACTTCAAGACAACAACTAAGCAAAAGGGGGTTGATATACATACTAAGTTATGTCTTATTATTACATGTATTTTATTATTGTAAAATTTTTGTTTATACTTACTGTTCTTGAAAATTTGTTTACATTTGCGGTATTCTGTACATTTGTTTATTTTTCATACTTTCGCTTTTTGTACCTTCAACAAAGATTTTTGGCCATTGCTAATTTAGTCGATCGAACATATTTATATGAGTAAGTCGCTTATTATATGTATATACGTAAACATTATGTAGAATACGTTCTAATGGTTTGTTTTTTTTTTTTTTTTTTTTATACCCCTAGTCCCGAAGATGGCTTTAGAATAAAGCCGAAATATCGACAAGAATAAATTATACAACTATAATACAAAAAGTTGTGTTTTTATTTAAATTGGCCTTCAGCTCAAAAATTTAAAAATATATTATTTAATATAAAGGCTATTAATTCTTATCAAAATTTTTCTTTTATGCATTCAAAAATTTTACAAACTACCGCGCACAAAAAATTGTTGTTTTCTTAATGAAAAAGTAAGATTCAATATTAGGGCAACTCTCTGTCTAGTATACGTATTTAGATTTGAAAAGGTGATTAGCGGCGAAGATGTAATATAAAATGCATATTTTCGGCATCAAAATATTCTTCGAAGCTGTCGTGCTCAAAAATTATTGATCTTATTTTTTAAATTTCTATTTCCAACATATTTGTCAAAATTATAAATTTATTTTTTAAATTTTTCAAATATACATGAGAGCAATTATCTCATTAGGGTATTTTCTCTCTCTAGAATCCATAGAAAACGTAGAAAGTTTTCCATTTTACTGCCAAAAGTTTTCTACACGCTACCAAGGCGAATTCAGTACCAGGTGGTGTTATCAGAACTGCTGATAGCTTGTTCTTGATTATTTTCCATACAACGCCTTGTACTACAACATGTCAGTTAATCGAAATCAATTAAAATTCTGCACGGCGAATTGGTTGAATTCGCTTTGCCACCACCTTGTATGGATTCGCCTTGACATGCAACAACAAAAAAATTTGTTATTAATCAATTTTGTTTACTCAAACATTTTCTATATTAAAAACAATTTCGCTTTCAGCCTGAGCTGGGACCAAGGCGAATTCAGTACCAGGTGTTGTTATCCCAACAGCTGATTACTTTTACTTAATTATTTTCCATACAACGCCTTGTACTGCAACATGTCAGTTAATCGAAATCAATGACAATTTTCTTTTGACTTGACATGTACGGCGAATTGGTTGAACTCGCTTTGCCACCACCTGGTATGGATTCGCCTTGGCTGGGACCTACATGTTTTATGCCGACTCCGAACGGCATCTGCAAGGCAGATGAATTTTCACTGAGAAGCTTTTTATGACATAAAACAATCGGAGTTCTTGCCAAATCACTGCCGCGGGGCGACCCCACTTAGAAAACCCTTCTAATTTAAAAAACTAGTTTCTAGCATGTGGATGTTGGTTAGTCCGGGGCGTGAAACCTGGATCTTCGACGTGGTAGGCGGATACTATCTAATGCATATATCGTTATCTTAATTTACAAAGGCCCTAACCAATAAATTTAAAATTTTATAGGACAATCATAAAACGTTTTATTTTTATATTGACAACATGCAGATATGGCTTTTTAAAAGTGTAATAACTCTTTATTGATTTTAGCAATTCAAAACTTTTACGGGAGGAGTATTTTAATGTATCACCAAAACTGTGGGAAAACGCATTTTCGAAAAATCGGTCGCTTAGGGCTTTTGTGAATTAAGCTAACGATATACAAAAACAAGTAAGGAAGGCTAAGTTCGGGTGTAACCGATCATTACGTACTCAGCTGAGAGCTTTGGAGACAAAATAAGGGAAAATCACCATTTAAGAAAATGAACCTAGGGTAACCCTGGAATGTGTTTGTATGACATGGGTATCAAATGGAAAGTATTGAAGAGTATTTTAGAAGGTAGTGGGCCATAGTTCTATAGGTGGACGCCTTTTCGAGATATCGCCATAAAGGTGGACCAGGGGTATCAAATTAAAGGTATTAATGAGGGTTTTAAAAGGGAGTGGCCCTTAGTTGTATATGTGAAGGCGTTTTCGAGATATCGACCAAAATGTGGACCGGGGTGACCCAGAACATCATCTGTTGGGTACCGCTAATTTATTTATATATGTAATACCACGAACAGTATTCCTGCCAAGATTTCAAGGGTTTTTTATTTCGCCCTGCAGAACTTTTTCATTTTCTTCTACTTAATATGGTAAGTGTCACACACATTTTACAAAGTTTTTTCCAAAGTTATATTTTGCGTCAAAAAATCAATCCAATTACGACGTTTCATCTCTTTTTTCGTATTTGGTATAGAATTATAGCATTTTTTTCATTTTTCGAAATTTCAGGTTTCGCCCATTTTTAATACCAAGATAAAGTGAGTTCAGATAAGTACGTGTACTAGTGGTGGGTAATGACACTATTTTTTGAGTGTTAACCCAGTAGCACAGGCATACTTTGCAGTGTTAACACATTGTGTTGACACAATTGTGTTATAACAGATTATCGAAAGTCGATATGAGTGTAGGCACAATATCAGAGCACAATACTGTGTTACTTACCTCTAACGCCACGTTTGACGCCATTTAGAAGAGTAAATCATGGCAACATTTATCTTCTTTCATAATCCAATTTTTCAAAGTCATATCATCTGGTCAAGAGGATAGTAAGTGCCCCTGTGGACACCATTTTTTTATGAAAAAATCAAAATAAAATAAAAATTTTGAGAGCGCAGTGAGAATTTTAAAATCTTTTTAAATGTCATCCTCTCACCGGTTTTATCTTGTAATATTTGTATCATGTGTATAAATATGTTTTGAGTGAAGTGTCATTGGAAAGTAATACAATCAACACACAGGCACAATGGACTATCTATGTATGTGCACTTACGATCTGAGTGTCATTCTCTGTGCTATAGAGCGTGTTACTGTGTTATGAGCATTTACCAGTTTGAGCGGCATTGCACAGTCAGCTTTGTGCCATCGAGTGTGCCACTGTGTTATAAATTAATCGATAAGTGTGCGTGTGCGTGCCGTACATTACTGTGTGTTAACACAATAACACAGCACAGTGCTGTGTTACTCAGCCTTAACGTGAACTAAGTTTAGTAAAGATATATCGATTGTTGCTCAAGTTATCTTGGTAACGGCCAAGAGGAAGGCCAGACGGTCGACTGTGTATAAAAACTGGGCGTTTTCACAGAAAACAGTTATCGTCATAGAAGCCCCTACCAAATTTGACAAGGATTAGTAAATTTTTGTTCGACTTATGGCATTATTCTAGACAGATTAAATGAAAAAGGGCGGAGCCACGCCCATTTTGAAATTTTCTTTTATTTTTGTTTTTTGTTACACCATATCATTACTGGAATTGAAGGTTGACATAATTTACTTATATACTGTAAAGATATTAAATTTTTTGTTAAAATTTTACTTTAAAAAATTTTTTTTTTAAAAGTGGGCGTGGTCCTTCTCCGATTTTGCTAATTTTTATTAAGCGTACATATAGTAATAGGAGTAACGTTCCTGCCTAATTTCATCATGATATCTTCAACGACTGCAAAATTACAACTTGCAAAACTTTTAAATTATCTTCTTTTAAAAGTGGGCGGTACCACGCCCATTGTCTAAAATTTTACTAATTTTCTATTCTGTGTCATGAGTTCAACCCACCTACCAAGTTTCATCGCTTTATCCGTCTTTGGTAATGAATTATCGCACTTTTTCCATTCTTCGAAATTTTCGATATCGAAAAAGAGGGCGTGGTTACAGTCCGATTTCTTTCATTTTAAATACCGATCTGAGATGAGTGCCCAGGAACTTACATACCAAATTTCATTAAGATACCTCAAAATTTAGTCAAGTTATTGTGTTTACAGGCGGACGGACATGGCTCAATGAATTTCTTTTTTCGCCCAAATCATTTTGATATATAGAAGTCTACACATATCTCGATTAGTTTATGCCGTTACGGAGTACCGTTATGCGAACAAAATCAATATACTCTGTGAGCTCTGCTCAGCTGAGTATAAAAAAAACGCAATATATGTATTTAGAAATTAAATTACCTTACAACAAATAACATATTACGCGGCATTTCTTTCAGTGTATTCATGATGAGTTCAAAATTTTTCTTAGCCATTTGCTGAATATATTCAATATCACTTTCACTTAATTTTGTTTTAATTCTACCACCATGTATACGTATAGGTTGTTGAAAAAGGACCTCAGCAAATTTCATATGATCTTTTATGCCTATTTGTTTGGCGGCAGCTTTCATTTTTTGTTCATCTTTCAAAACTGTTGCCTCCCAAAACTCGCATAGTGGCAAGCGAACCGATTCCGGCAAAAATTCATAAAGTCCATGATCCAGCAGCACCAATTCAGCTTTAAACGTATTCGGACTTTTGCGTACATAAACTATAACGATGGCAAAGTAGTTTTATTTTTGAATGACAGTACAGTATTAGTATTTTACCGTTTCCAGGATGCGGATCAGCATGTACAAAACCTGTATTAAATATTTGTTCTGCAAACATTTTGAAAAGCTTCAAATCAATATCACTTAAACTAAGTTTCTCATATTGTATGCGTTCAACGTCGCTTATTTTGAAGCCATCAATCCATTCCATAGTGAGTACACGCTAATATAAAATAAAATAATTGTAAGGCGCGATAACCTCCGAAGAGATTTTAGGCCGAGCTTCTCTTCCAATTTGCGTCGTGCTCCTTTTTAATTTTTCCTACAAATTGGCGGGACGGGACCTACTTGTTTTATGCCGACTCCGAACGGCATCTGCGAGGCAGATGAGTTTTCACCGAGAGCTTTTCATGGCAAAATACACTCGGAGTGCTTGCCAAACATTGCCGAAGGGCGACCCCGTTTAGAAAAATTTTCTTCTAATTGAAAAACCTTATTTCTAAAATTTTGATGTTGCTTTGCCCGAGGTGTGAACCCAGGGCGTTCGGTGTGGTAGGCGGAGCACGGTACCATCACACCGCGGTGGCCGCTAATATAGTGAACGTTTAGTAGGATTCAATTCTTATTTAATATGTCTATTACGGTATCCGACGGATGCCACTCACGCGAATGCCATTCGATTCGCGCTCCCCTCACTTGTTGAAATTTATAGCATTCTCATAAACGTCTTTACCGACTCACCAAGCGGATTGTGTCAAGGGGTGAGAACAACACCGCATGCGATAGAAGGTTTGTAAGGAATAGGGCACCGGACATTTTCGAGCTGGCAGACATAGAAGTAAATTAAAAAAATTTTAATACACATGCGAGTTGTTGTTGTTGTTGTAGCAGTGCTTCGCCCCACCTAACAGCTACGATCGATAACAAATTGTCATCAATATCCTCTAACGGGAGTCCAAGGAAACTTGCTGTTTCAACAGGGGTGGACCATAATGAAAGGGCTGCTAGAGGCGTTGGTTCCACATTACAGTTAAAGAGATAGTTGGTGTCATGTGGAGACGCATTGCAAGCGGGGCATACATTTTGTATGTCGGGGTTAATTCTGGATAGGTAAGAGTTTAACCCGTTACAGTATCCAGAACGAAATTGAGCTAGAGTGACTCGCGTTTCCCTGGGGAGTATGCGTTCCTCTTCCGCAAGTTTTGGGTACTGTTCTTTGAGTACTGGATTCACCGGGAAATTCCTGGCATAAATGTTCGACGCCTGTTTGTGGAGTTCACCAAGGACCTGCTTGTGTTTTTTTGCTTCATACGGCTGAGTTCTCAGGTACCGTATTTCCTCAAAATGCTTACGGAGATGACGCCTTAAGCCCCTAGGCGGTGTTGGCTCATCAATCAGATGTCTGTTCGGATGCCCAGTTTTCTAGGTATTCAACAGGAACTGTTTGGTTAGCATCTCATTTCTCTCCCTGATGGGGAGTATTCTCGCCTCATTATGTAGATGGTGTTCTGGGGACATTAGAAGACAGCCCGTGGCGATTCTGAGAGCAGTATTTTGGCAGTCCTGTAGCTTCTTCCAGTGGGTAGTTTTTAGGCTTGGCGAACATATAGGGGACGCGTAGCACGCCAACGGCTGGCCAATTCCTTTGTGTGTGGTAATGAGCGTTTCTTTGTATTTTCCCCAAGTACTGCCAGCAAGGGATTTGGCGATTTTATTACGGTTCTGGATTTTCGGAACAATTGCGGCTGCGTGCTCACCAAAATGTAAATCCTGATCAAACGTCACACACACCCAAGATGGGCGACATTTGGGACGTCCATGTTGTAAATTAGGTCGCGGAGGATTTAGTCGATGATAATGCCAGGTTTCGCGAAGCGAAAAAACTGGAAAGATCAGGGAGGTAGCCGTTTATTCTGTTGCAAAGCTCATCGATCTGTGGGCCTGGGCCTGTGGCCATTATTGTGCAGTCATCGTCGTAGGAAACGATATTAACTCCTTCTGGTGGCGAAGGTAGCTTAGATATGTAGAAATTAAACAAAAGTGGGGATAGGACACCACCCTGTGGCACCCCTTGTTTAATTCTTCTTGGCTTTGATGTTTCATTTCTAAATTGCACCGATGCCTGCCGACCACCCAGATAATTTGCGGTCCACCTTCTAAGACATGGTGGAAGGGTAGACCCTTCCAGGTCTTGCAGTACGTTGACCGTATCAAAAGCTTTTGATAGGTCTAGCGCAACGAGTACTGTTCTATGGTGGGAGTTTTGATTTAAACCGCAATTTATCTGGGTGTTGATGGCATTTAGCGCGGTGGTGGTGCTATGGAGTTTTCTGAAGCCACCCTGATGACAGGCTAGCTGCAAATTTGCTTTGAAGTAGGGGAGCAAAATGGCTTCAAGCGTCTTGGCTGCTAGCGATAGGAGGGATATAGGGCGATACGACTCTCCTATGTTAGCTGGTTTCCCAGGGTTTAGTAGCGGGACCACCTTGGCCATTTTCCATTTTTCGGGTATGACAAAGGTGGAAAGAGACAGGTTGAAGACATGTGCTAAATATTTGAAACCCTCTTTCCCTAGGCTTTTAAGCATTGGCATGGCTATGCCGTCTGGGCCCATTGCTTTGGGTGGTTTAGCATGACCAATGACATCCTCAACCTCTTTGGCGGTGATGGTAATTGGTGACGCGCTGAATTTATGTTTATGCGCGTGTCTGTTGGCCCTCCGTCTATCTTTGTCGACCGTAGAATGCATTTTATATTGTCGGCAGAAAGCGCTAGCGCATTTTTTCGCATCCGACAGCACTTTATCGCCAAAGGCGATGGAAACTTCGTCATTATGCCTAGACGGATTCGATAGGGACTTTACGGTGGACCAAAGTTTACCTACACCGGCAGAGAGGTTACAACCTCTTTGGTGCTCCTCCCATTTCGCACGCTTGTGTTCATCCACAAGCAATCTGATGCGTTGGTTTATATCCCTTATTTTGGGGTCACCGGGATCGAGCTCTCTTATAAGGTCACGTTCTCTCGCTAAATTTGCGGCCTCGGGCGGGAAGTGGGGCCGAATTTCGGGAATTCTACCGGCGGGAATGAAACGTGCCGAGGCGGATTCAATGACCTTGCGGAAAGCACGCTCCCCTTGGCGGGCATCAGTCGGGATAGGGAGGGCAGCAAGGTGGTTGTCTGTAAAGGATTTGTATTCGTCCCACTTTCCTTTTTTAAAGTTTATGAAATTGCGTTTTTCTGTGACGATGAAGTCGGCGGTACGCTCGAGCTAAATAAGTATAGGCAGGTGGTCAGAAGCCAATGTTACCATCGGCTGCCAGTTGACGCAGTTTACGAGTTCTGCGGTCACGATTGAAATATCCGGCGTCTCCGTTTATTATGCAGAACGTCGTTTCTTCTATTTGATCCGCCAACATCTCCCCCCTACTGTCCGCCCGCAAGTTTGAATGCCATAGATCGTGATGGGTATTGAAATCGCCTAAGATATTGCGATTGTTGCCAGTGAGTAAGGCGCTAATATTAGGGCGGTATCCACTGGGGAACAGGTGGCAGGAGGGATGTAGATGTTGACGATTTCGAGGTTTGCATCGCCTGACCGGACAGATGCGCCCGGACGCTTTAAGAGACTGTCCCTGCGGTCGATGCCGGGATCAAATATATGATATTTCACAGAGTGGTGTATGATAAACACGAGCCCGCCTCCATTTCCGCTCTCGCGATCTTTTCTGTGGACGATATACCCAGAACAGGTCTGCAGTGCAGATATTGCTGTGAGTTTAGTCTCTTGAATCGCAGCAATGCGGATGTTGTGCCGCTTCATGAAATCGACTATCTCCGTAATCTTCCCAGTTAATCCATAACAGTTTAACTGCAGAAGTCTGAAGTGCATAGGGGGAGACGTCGCCACTCTGGGAGTAAGTGACGGGTGACTACGCCTGAGTTGTGGAAGGCTAGGACGTAACTGCTGTTGTGGCCCTGGGACTGGACGTCCTTGGGTAAGCATTGGGGTACCCGGTGTATTTGGGTATGCGACCTGGCAACATGGCGCAATGAAACCCGTCGAGGGGTTGCCGTCGCGGAGACCAGAACATCTAGGAAAGTGGCAACGTCCATTGCAGGCGCTGCATTGGGCGGATGTAGCGAACATATATATTCTGTGCTGGGAAACGGTGCAAAGGGAGATGGGGACTAAGAGTCTGTTTCCCTGAATTACTCAATTGCTGCCGGAAAAAGAAAAGAGGGGGGGGGGGGGGGGGAGAGACGGGGGCAGGGGCTGATGCTCGGCATTGTTCCCGACTCTACTACGGAGTTTGTAAGTATGAGTGGGAGCACCCATAAGAGTTGGTGGCGCCGTGGGGCGCGAGCAGCAGCGGGTACTTGTTGTGGCTTGCTGAGCAGTGGGGCTGTTGGAAGGTAGTGGGGCGCTAGGGCGCAGACTACGGGACGTCCTAGGACGTGAACAGCAAGGAGCCACAAAAGATTTATGGAAGTTACGTGGACGTCTGGTTTTGGGATCTAGCCCAGAACAACCTGTCCGATGCAACCATCCCTTACACGAGACACATTGACAAGAGTATGACCGTCCTAAAAAGATTCTTTTCCGGCAGATGCAGCAAAACCATTTCTCAGGACCGGGGTCAAAATACGGACCCGGATTGGGTTCGATACCTTCCCGGAGCAAGAGAGTATGGAGCAGTCCTGCTGCAAGGAGCTGCTGGGAGGATGACAATTTGTGGGAGGGACGCAACAAATTAAATGGGGTTACACTGAAATCGCAGTCCTTGGTCGGGAAAAAACCTCCGAGTCGCTCCGGTACATAGAACCGACGGCCTTGGGAAGCGACACATGCGAGTGTACATTTTTTATTTAAAAGATCGTTAAATAATTCCGAGTTAACAAAAATGCTTATAAACATCTTTTAAGCATAATTTGCAGTAATATCTCTCTCGTGTTTAAGTCCACAGCAATAAGTCGCCATAAAAAGCTTTCCTTATGTCTGCGAATATTAGCCGAAGGAAGCTATCAAAATTCAGTTGGTAAGACTACATGCTAGGGATGGCTCAGTTTCGAAGGTGTTTTCAGAGGTTCTTAACGTTATGGAAAGCAAATTGTGCGAAAAGTGGATTCACGATGAGCAAATGGAATCCCGGAGTTACTTCTTCAACAAATCTAAAATTCCTGGATTGATGGTACGCACGTAAGGATAGCAAAACCTTCAGGAGCGAGCTCCCCTTTTTTTTATAACCGCAAAGGTTTATAGTCTTAACATACTAATTGTAAGTGTGCTAAATATTTATTGTATTAGTTTGAAGCAATGTGTTTAAATTTTTAGATATGTAATTATAAACAGCGCATAACTACGGTACATTAACTGGATCAACACACGAATATTACATAAATTTTACTCAAAAATATAAAAAATAACCATCCTTTCATTGAATTCCATTCTATTTTAACTTTATTGCGCGTTATTTAAAATGTTTCTTTTCAATCCAGTTTTTTAGCGAATGATACTTAGAGCAAGCGACAGATATTGCGTTTCTATTACGGTTATCGGAATGCAGTGAATCAACGAACTGCTTTATCTACAAAATTTTATTCGCGAGCTGCATTGCCGATCGGTTATGAGAATACCAAATTTTCTGAATTCGATTCGCCTTCTCCGCGGTTGGCATTCGTCGGATACCGTAATAGGGGTGAATATTTAAAAACTCATATTTACCGACTTTGTATGTTCCCAGTATATATGTGGTACATGTACATATTTAAATTTAGCAAGATCTTTGGCACAGCGTTCAGCATTTCGACCCTCATTTTCAAAATCTAGCTCTTGCATTAAATTTTTGCGTAGATCACGTAATATCCAGCCAAAATTGTAGTTTTTAAAAAATAGTTCAATTATATCTTGTAAGAACATTATTGTTCCCAAATCGCTAGTAAAACGTTTCTGCAAGTCACCATATTGAACCTAAATAGATATATTCTTTTTTAATTTCATTTAGAAGTTCTTTACGTACCTAGGTGGTTTAGCGTTAACAACTGCAACCAGGCTCGGTGCCTCGGGGCAGCTTGAGCGCCGACCATACGGCCATAGTAGTATAACGTTATCAATCACAAGGCGAACAGACTACCTGATTCCCTATCTGCGCTTCGAGGGCGATCTTAAGGCCACGGACGAGGTGATACATGTGTACACAGATGGTTCCAAAGTAGTGGAAGGAGTAGGGTCTGCGGTATATTGTGCTGATCCGGAAATAAACAGATCCTACAGGCTGCCGGATTACTGTAGCGTTTTCCAAGCGGAAATAGGAGCCGTAACCAAAGCAGTAGAAACCCTGGAAAAAAATAGCCCAAGCTGCAATCGTGTTAACTTTTATATTGACAGTCACGCAGCAATTAAGGCAATAATCTCGCATAGCACAGCATTTAAATGCGTGTTAGAGTGTAACAATCCCTGGAGAGAATCGGGACAGGGAGAAGCATACATCTATATTGGGTCCCAGGGCATATGGGAATAGATGGGAATGGAAAAGCGGATGAACTAGCTGAAAAGGGCGCATCCCTTGAAGCCGGCTCCGCAGAGGTCCCAATTAGACTGGGCGAGAATAAGCGAAGGCGAGAGGTGCACATGATCGACCAAGCAGGAAAGGCGTGGGTTGAAGCGCGGGGCTGCAAAGTGTCGAAGATTATGTGCAGGTCTTACAACCTTAGACTAACAAAGTTGCTTATATCATTAAAAAAGAGAGGACTGTAGACTCGTGACGGGTATTCCGACTGGACAATGCCTTCTGGCGTCACATGCCTTTAAATTAGGCTTTGTCAGTGATAGCAGATGTAGGAAGTGCGGGTTGGAGGAGGAATCGATCGAGCACGTTCTGTGCTCTTGTCCTGCGCTTGCCAGGCTAAGACTCCGGCTATTAGGAGTGATACAGCTGTCAGATCTAGAAGCAGCAAGTGGCTTAAGTCCTAGGAAGCTTCTTGTATTTGCCAAGAGGGCGGAGTTATTTTATAACATAGGTCCTGGTTTTTGATAGGGGTTTTCAGTTTGGTCGTTAAAACAAACTTCTGGTAACACTACGGACTTATTCAGTCTATGTGAGGTTCTCATGGACCGGCCAGTTCAACCTAACCTAACCTAGGTAGTTTATATGAAGAGGAGTTATGCTAAGCTCTTTATAAAGTTTATAAACCTTTTTAAAATTACATTTCTATATAAACATTTAACTATGCGGGCTTTATGACCCTACTTTTTTATGAATAAGGGGTAAGACTTAGTTTACATATAACAAGATTATCTTCATAATAATCTAGTTGCTAGGGATGGGTGCATTTGTGAACGGCTAGATTAACAATTATGGATTTATTGCAAACCATAGAAAGTGTAAACGTGGTCTGAGTGAATAAAAGTGAATTTCATATATGAACATATCCGTGAACAAGTAAAGGCGTCTAAGTTCGGGTGTAACCGAACATTATATACTCAGCGTGAACTTCAATTGCACATTTCATTTCAGATAAATTACTTTTCTACATAATACGTGGCACCGGCCGTTTAAACAAAAAAGTCTCCCATTTCCTCTTACAATAAAACTTGATAAGTGAAATAATATCATTCATTCAAAACTATTTTTTGCTAAGTTATAGCTTATTGTTCTAACCTACGACCCTTCTGAAAATCTTTTATATAAAAGTGGGCGTGGTCTTTAACCGATCTCGTACATTTTTTCTAGAAATATTTCCTGCTATAGGGAAAATTTGTGTACCCAATTTTATTACGATCCGTTAATTTTTCTTCGAGTTATGGCTCCCGAAACATAGAACATTGCTTAGTCATAAAGGGGGCGGTGCCACACCCATTTTAAAAAGTTTTACTGTTTTCCAATTTAATGTTATAATTCAATTTAGAAAGTAAAATTCTATTAATATAAACCTCTTTTTCCCTAAGATATAGCTTATTATTTTCGTGCACAACCCTTTTAAAAATCTTTTATATAAAAGTGGGCGTGGTCCTTAACCCATTTCGTTAATTTTTCTTCAAAGCATTCCTTATAGTAAGGGCAACCTCTCTGCCGAATTTTGTTACGATAGGTTTAAAAAAGGGAAAGGAAAATTTTTCTACTTACTATTCCAAAAACAAAATACAATTTTTCAAATTTAGAAAAATTAAAAAATAACAATAATTATCATTAACGATTTTTCATTTATGATTAATAATATTTGTAAAATTGATTTAATCACAAGTGGGCGGTGCCACGCCCATTTTAAAAAATGTTTTCAATTTTTTATCAAGAGTCTCAATATCAGTTCACACGTCTATTTCAACATTCTAGGTGTATTTTTTACTAAATAATCAGGTTTTTTGTGTTTTCCAAAATGTTATATATATAAAAAGTGGGCGTGGTTATCATCCGACTTTGCTCATTTTCAATACCAATCTATTCTGGGCAGGTAAGCTCGTGTACCAAATTTGGTGAAGATATCTCAATATTTACTCAAGTTATGGTATTAACGAACAGACGGATGGACGGACGGATGGCCAATCAAATTTTTTTTCGATACTGATGATTTTGATATATGGAAGTCTATATCTATCTCGATTGGTTTATACCTATGTAACCAACCGTTATCCAATCAAAGTTAATAATAAAATAACAAAAAATAGAACGAATACCTAATTAATATCTTACTTTAATTAAACAACAGTTTAATCTATGAAATATCTTTTTGGAGATAAAATAACCAAACTGAGACGGTCTAGAAGTAGGCAAGATTTAGGTGTCTTTCCCAGAGCAGCTTGAAATTATAAAGCATAAACGCAAATCATAAATTAATTACAATGCATCTATAACCAACCTTCACCGCAACATCCTCGCCACTTTTTAATTTTGCTTTAAACACTTGTGCCAAGCTCGCCGCTGCGATGGGCGTATAATCAAATTCTCCATATATAGATTCGGGTGTATTGCCAAAATCTTTACGAAAAACTCGTTGTACATCGGTTTTTGTTGTAGGTAAACATTTATCTTGTAATCGTTCTAATGTAACTGTATACTCTTTGGGTAGTATGTGATTAATGGCAGCAACACCTTGACCCATTTTTATATATAAACCACCGTTCAAAAGGCATGTCTCCAAAAGGCGTTCGGCGCTTTTTAAATGTACGCGTTTTAACTGTGTATCGTAGTCGACATCGTTCTCATGCGCTTCAATGAAAATATAATCAACTGCTATCAGCGAAGCAGCTTTTAATGATCTTAGAAAACGTATCGCAGCTCCACAGTAAATTAATTCATTGACGACTCCATCATATAATATGGATCCTGCTAGTGCGGTAGCAAAACCAATTCCTATATATTGTGAAGACCTACGTGAAAACTTCCCATTGCTCATATGCATACGCTTCCGGGAGGTATGAATTATGTTTATAAATTTCGCATTTATAATATCTTTGTATGTAGCACGAAGAAATTGCTGGTAGCGCGCTGACTGCCAATAAATAAAAAATGTAATTAGTAGAATTCATTGTTTTCAATATTTATAAAATACTTACAACTATTTTGTGCATTTCCTCTGAAATATAATCTTGAGTTATATGAACATTGTAAATTTTACCAAGTAGCGCAACTAACAGCTGATCGGTGAAAATTCGCCCATTCACACGCACAGTTCTCGACTCAGTTTCAAAACAAAACTTTAGATTATTTAATTCAAATTTTAAAGTGAGATAATCCTTACAAATTTATGTATACAGAATATATATGGCGTTTTTGTTGTTATTAAAACAACAGTTTTATTTATATTAAAGCTTTTATCATTTTTTTTTTTTAACTTTGAAAAATCTCCGAACACCATTCCTTCATTATATGACATTCGACTGCCTAGTCCACTGCCTTCCACTCTATTCGCAACATAACCTCTACTTAAGCTGCCAAACTATATAGTAAACAATGTATATGAATGCCTTGCAGAACATATGATTTTACTAATCAAAACAAAAAACATATGTTTCGTTGCTTTTCTAGGAGCATGGTTCTAGGAGTGTGAAGTAATCGATATTACCGACCACTGGAAGCGATATCTAAAGGATTGTGAATGAAACTAACACCCCTATTATGAATTTTCATACGATAGACGATAAACGCTTGCTAGCGTATCGTAAAAAATCAGCTTTCATATTGCGATTTCCACACGCCCGATAGATGCGCTATTGTGAATGACAGCAGAGTTTTGTTTACAAATTTTTGTGAATATATACGAAACAGATAGCAAAACAAAACGTAAATACTAACAATTCAATTGTCTTGTACGTAAAAGTGGCAAACATTTTTAAAAGCTGTAATAATAAAATATTTTCTACTACCTATGTATGTTGCCTTTTATAAAAACTCAAATGAACAAATTGACGAAACTTGCATAGAGCCATAGAAAAAAGAAAATTGAGAGATGCTTCCAATCTTCTTGAAATGACAAAATCGTACTGCGCCGTATTTTGATGTATCAAATCAAAAAAGCTTAAAATCAGCTGTCCCATGCTGCCACCTTGCGCCATGGGTAGAAGGCAGTTTGCGCGCCCATAAAAATAGGTAATCCATTTCAAATATTTTGAAGGTTTGTGCCACTTTAAGGCTTCTTGCCCAGGGTGTTGCAACAGAGTGTTGGGAATGAGGCTTTAGTTGGGTCCTTTGGATTTTGTAATAATTTTATATTTACTTTTATTTAAATAGCTCCCAACGTATCGTGCAAAAAGTTATCAACGATGGCTAGCGTAGAAAATTGTACAGTTGATGCGATAGTTAGCGTATGGCAATACCACGATAAACGATAAACGCTAACGATCGGGTTTCACACGCTAGCATTTATTTCATAATATGGTATAACAGATTGCAAGCGTTTATCGTGTATCGTAAGAGTTCATAATAGGGGTGTAAGTGTGATATCTTCTGCATTGACGCCAAATTCCAAAGTGATTGGGTCAGCTGTCTCGTAATTGACTATCGCTGTCTCATTCTGTATCTCTTTCTATCACCCGCTAAAGATAGGCGTCGCCATTTGAACACCCTGACAAAACGCTAAAAAGTAGCCATATTGAACATCCTGTCAGGTAGTTGACAGATAAGATATCACACTTAGTTTGATTCACAATGATCTAAAGGCCTTAAGGCCAAATTAAACTTCCTTAAGGACCAATTAAAGAACCAATTAATGGTGACTTATAACCATAAAACCATAACCAGATTAATAGTTGATCGAACCTAACTTATGGAAATCAATGTAAAAGTCACCATTAATCAGCCCTTTAATGGTACCATACCATAACGCTAACGCCATAACCATATCATAGCCAACCAATTGGTTTTTGGTTTCTCGCCATATCCATAACCTAATAATATTTGAGTTGGTGAATTTAATAACTTTTTTTAGATTTTATTCATTGGTTGGGATACGTTATAACTAAGAGGCTTATTTTTTGTGGAATATGTTTGCAATTTTTTGCGTTTTCTTCATTTTTATGAAATTTTAACGATTTTTTGGTTAAGGCACCATTAATCGATTCGGCCTTTAACCCTAATGCCATAGTCATAACCTTCTCCAATGTGATCGATTAATGGTGCCTTGACGTAACATAAACAATGAATAAAATTTACAAAAAGTTACGACTACCAATAACGAATAACATTATACAAAGTAACGAGTGACGTCTCTTATTATATTTATCCTCTTTGGTACTGCCAGACGGCCGGATAAATACGTTGAGCAAATCCTGCTCAGTAATTTAACGTTAAGTCCCAACCGTTGAGTGGATCGAAACTATTCAATGGCGCGCCCGGAAATCCATCACACAACGCCTGCTGAACATTTGTGTTTTTCTGAAAGCGCTTATTGTTGCTTGGCAACTCTTTCAGGTTATGTTTACACGTCAATTGTATACTTGTCAAAATCATATGTGTATATTCGAGGAAAACCAATAAAAATAGTTTTTCATAGCAACCTATGATAGCAACTAGCAATTATTAATCTGAGCAAGAACTTTGCGAAATCTTACGCTTGCAAAGTTAAAGAAACGAAATAATATGTTTCTTCAACTTGAACTTTCCAGCAGCCTTTATTTTGGCGGTGGTATCAACTCGCAGAAGGATCCACAATAGACCTTTTTACAGATTGTATATCCACACATGGGTATAGATGAAAATACCTGCTTAGCGCCAATAAATACATATCTACCATTGTATGCAATCATAGTGACCACTCGCATCTTCCGGATATTAAAGAATCCAGTTATTGTTGCGGTGAGAGAAAGGTTTGCGAATAGGTTCAATGTACACAAACGCTGGAACAGCTGCTTTGGGCGCTAAATCAGTGGCGACCATCAAGAAAACAACGAAAAATAGTATTGACACTACTAAAAAAATAACCAGTTCCAACAAAAAAGGTCGAAGCAATAGCCGTTCATTCATTATTAAAGCCGACGGTAGTAATTTTGGTAGCGCTAAACATTCGCGCAAGTCGTACTCAAAGGTATTCATTTTACATGCATTTATATTTATGCAAAAGTGAAAATATATTTACTTAAAGAATTAGGTATTTTAAATTAATACTGCTACCCTGCCTAACATTTAGTTGCTAGAAGGTTGTTTTTATTGGTATAAAATAGACCAGGGTTAGATGATCGCACTTTGTTGGGAATGTCCGGTACCTGTCCGTTGTTTTTATATTGGTTTAATTTGAAGCGGTGCCTTTTAACCTTCCTAGCAGATAGATTGGCTTCCAACATACACCCACAAAGATTAGTACTACGGAGACATCCACGAAGAAATTACTATGGTATACTTTCCAATTGAGAAAAACTAGTTCTGCAATAAAGGTAATGCTCAAGACTCTTCAAATATACTGTTGCAGTTTGGGCTTGATGTTTGCTTTGTAACTCGCCTTTGGTCTGCATTCTTCAAACTACTTGTGACCAATTTATCTTAACGTTATTCAAAATCAGATAACCCGTAACCTCTTAAGCTAACTGTAATTTTTTTTTCTGAGTCGGCCTCCATGGTGTGATGGTAGCTTGTTCTGCCTACCACACCGAAGATCCTGGATCCAACTCGCGGGCAATGCAACATCACGACGGAAAAAAAATTGGAATATAATTAATAGTGGCAGTGTCTACCTCCGGATATTATGGCAACATTCAGCATCCTAGTCCGAATACTGGTCGAGGAGGTCTTGTTGGCGAGTGAAATTAGAGTGCGTCCACAACCTTGAGGCTGAATTTGTGTTCCTAGCGCAACCTGGTGGTACAGCAGCTTGGAAGCACCTATAGTGCTCACAGCATACCACTTCTTCTTCTCCTTCCGTGAGGGACTTATGGTCGCCACATCCTAGGAGAAGCTATAAATTTCGATGCCAACCCCTTTAAGATGTTGCGCTACGCAATCCTTGATTCCCTCTCGATATTGCTGTTTTTGGTGTATGACTTCATTTCAGGTTTTATGACCTTAAAGATCTTATTAAAGTATATCACATATGTATATGATATAAAAAAAAATGTGAGGCGCTCTAAGCTCCGAAGCGATTTTAGGCCGAGCTTCTCATCCCATTTGCGTCGTGCCATTTGGATTTTTCCTACAAATTGGCGGAACGGGACCTACTGGTTTTATGCCAACTTCGAACACCATCTGCAAGGCAGATGAGAGCTTTGCATGGCACAAATGCACTCGGAGTGCTAGTCAAACACTGCCGAGGGGCGACCCCGCTTAGAAAAATGTTCTCTAAAATTTTGATGTTGCTTTTCCCGGGGCGTGGACCCAGGATCTTCGGTGCAGTAGGCGGAGCGCGCTACCACCACACCACGGTGGCGGCATTAATTCCCACTATGCGTTGTGATAATGCTCTTATGAGAAGTTATGCAAAATCACATTTATTTTTTTTTTGTAAAGATTAAAACACCACGAAGTTTTTGGAGAGTGTTATGGATGTTCATGGTGCTTTGCGGGATAAAGATCTGTTAAGTTGGGTAACAAGCACCATTAAGGTACTAAACCGATCATCTCGCGAATGATTGATTATGAGCACATTTAACCTTCTAGACCATCCCATCCCACCCTCCATCCCCTAGTTCAATGAGGAACTTGGAATCGTCAGATGCTTATCTGCGAGATATGTGTAAGTAACAGGATTTGCCTGTTGTTGTTGTTGTAGCGATAAGGTTGCTCCCCGAAGGCTTTGGGGAGTGTTATCAATGTGATGGTCCTTTGCCGGATACATATCCGGTACGCTCCGGTACCACAGCACCATTAAGGTGCTAGCCCGACCATCTCGGGAACGATTTATGTGGTCACATTAAACCTTCAGGCCATCCCCTCCCTCCCCACACACAAGTTCCATGAGTAGCTTGGGGTCGCCAGAGCCTCGTCTGTTAGTGAAACAGGATTCGCCGCGGATAGGTGAGGTTGACAATTGGGTTTGGAGAAGCTATATATTGCGCTGGCAACCTGAAGGGTTGCGCTACACAGCCCCTTGAATTCGGTATTTTAGTCGCCTCTTACGACAGTC
This sequence comes from Eurosta solidaginis, assembly GCF_040869045.1. Lineage (NCBI taxonomy): Eukaryota > Metazoa > Arthropoda > Insecta > Diptera > Tephritidae > Eurosta > Eurosta solidaginis. The sequence goes on along the minus strand of NC_090321.1, from coordinate 232,067,072 downwards.
ATACCTACCGCGGGTATATTCTGACCCCCTAACCCGCTGGGGTACAGGATTTGCCTCTCTGACCGGTGTTAACCGGGCATAAATCGGCATAAGACTACACCCCGTTTTTTGGAATGAAGGCCTATTTACACAGTTTTAATTGTAGCGCCTGCAATCTTGGTTATCGAGTCTCTTCGGAGTGCTTACGTAGATTTTATCTTAAATTCCTGGGAGGCGGGCGCGCATCAATCAGTTGCCTATAACGATGCTCAAATTTCGGGGAATTTAACAGAAACTGTTTCTTCAGTATTTCATTCCTCTTATTTACAGGTAATATTTCATCTCCGTCGGGAGGTGATGTTTAGGTGTTATAAGGATACATCCCGTTGCAGTGCTGAGTGCGGTGTTTTGAAATACCTGCGGGCTTCGCCAGCTTCTTTATTTTAAGCTAGTCGGCTATACCGGAAAAGGGGGGTTGCAGAGTTTTTTTTGCCCTTGCCCCAAGTATGCTCTCGCCTAAAGAATAAACCTTATATATAGTTTTGCATAAATAAATTTGCATTTCCGAGACGAGTTCGACTAACCGTGCAAATAGCTAAGTCATTTTCTAACCCACGTTCTCACTCAGGGCGGCAGAATACTTGGTACTTGATGATTCATTTGAACTTACTTTATAATTCAGAACAGCAGTTTAATTATGTTTTTTTCCGTTTCTTTCTTTTCAGCGTGAACCACTTTTTTTCCTCATCATCATGCGTCTTAATATGAAAAATGTTCTATATGCACTAATAGCGTTCGTTGCGTTTACTGGAGTAATACTATATTTTATCTTCCCAGAATTTTTATTTCCACACGATCTAGTGCGCGGCTGGGATCGCCAACTAAAGAGAGTTGGTGGTTATGGTTTAAATACTAATGTTGGTCATTCGCTTTTATTTTCTGCACCATTACAAAATATTGAGTGTTGGATAAATCAAGAATATTCAATACCATGTAAACATAGTTCCGAAAATAATGAAGTTTATGTGCCATTTTCATTTTTACGCAGCTATTTTGATATAAGTGGTATTATGCTCGCACATACAGTCAGTAGCGCTAATGACAACAACAACAACGTGGACGATAATAACAATAATAATATCTTACCACGATTTGCATGGACGCATAGTAATGCAAAAGTTAATATACCTAAAGGAAAATACGACACTCGTGGACGTTTTGCGTATTTCGAAAACTATAATGTCGAAGTAAGTAATTTTGATATACTAACTTATTTGTTTCCACTATCTAAAATATACATAATGAGCTTTTGTGCATTTCTACCAGAAGTAATTGCGTGCTCCGGGTGCCATCAACATATTCACGGACGGTTCTAAGCTTTACGGGAAGGTGGGAGCAGGCCTCTTTTCACCGGTTCTGGGTCTAGAGGTCTCTTTTCGCCTACCAGATCACTGTAGTGTTTACCAAGTGGAAGTGCTGGCAATACACAGGGCTGTGAATCATCTCGGGTCTATGCCTAAGGATGGTAAACGGGTGTTTATTTTCTCAGACAGCCAGGCCGCATTAAAGGCCCTGGACTCATTCGTCGACAACGCAAAGTCGGTCACTGAATGCCGCAGATATCTTATGGAAATGGCTCAGCACTTCATTATCAGCCTTATATGGGTACCTGCGCACAGGGATATTTGAAGGCACTGTAGAGCAGACGAGCTGGCCAGAAGAAGCACCACCGACCATATCCTTCCGGGAAATGATTCGGTAGGTATACCCATGGCCACTTTCAGGCTTCGTGTGAACACAAGCACTATAAGAATTGCAAATGGACTATGGTCAGCCATATCATCGTGTGAGACATCCAGGCTAACCTGGCCCTCATATGACAAGGGGCGCACAAGAGCGCTTCTGATTTTAAACAAATCAGTTCTATCGTCTCTGATAAGGGTGATAAAAGGGCATTGTTTAATAGGCACGTCTGGTGCTAGAATGAGTAACGACCTTCGACTATTGTCGCAGCTGCAGATGTACAGAAGAGGAGGAGAGTGTCCAGCAACTTTTCTGGCATTGTCCAGTGCTTAGTAGGCGTAGGTTGGCCATCCTTGGTAAACCTTTTCTACATGACCTTGCTGAGGTCTCTAGCTATGAAGTCAAGGCTCTAGCAAAATATATAAATTCCACGAAGTGGTTTAACCCACTTTAGGCGGGATTCAAGGGGTTGTGTAGCGCAATATATAGCTTCTCCAACCCAATTGTCAACCTCACCTTCGAGCGGCGAATCCCGTTTCACTAACAGACGAGGCTCTGGCGACCCCAAGCTCCTCATGGAACTTGAGGGTGGGGAGGGAGTGATGGCCTGAAGGTTTAATGTGGCCATATAAATCGTTCCCGAGATGGTCGGGCCAGCACCTTAATGGTGCTGTGTTACCGGAGCGTATCGGATCTGTATCCGACAAAGGACCATCACATCGATAACACTCCCCAAAGCCTTCGGGGAGTAACTAATCGCTACAACAACAACAACAACAACCCGCTTTAGGCAGGATAGAGGTCCTCTTTGAGACCGTATAGGGTATTACAATGGGCCCATTGGTGGCCTAAGTAGTGAGCTGCTACCAGTGTCCAGCTCAGCCCTCGCAACCTAACCTAACCTAATTGCGTGCTCCGTCTACCACACCGAAGATCCTGGGTTCAATTTCCAGACAAAACAACATCAAAAATTTAGAAACAAGTTTTTTTACCTGGAAAAGGTATTTCTAAGCGAAGTCGCCCTAGGCAGTGATTTGGAAAACAATCCGAGTGTATTTCTGCCATGATAAGCTTCTCAGTGAAAACTCATCTGCTTCGCAGATGTTGTTCGGAGACCGCGTAAAACATGTAGGTCTCCTCCCGCCAATTCGCAGGATAAATTAAAAGTAGCACGACGTTAATTGGAAGAGAAGCTTGACCTAAATCTCCTCGAAGCCATATCGCAAATTGTGTTTTTTAACTGACTTTATAAGAGAATTAGGTATTTGAACAAAACCTTATTAGGATAAGTATTTTCTTGTTTTGTCCGCTTTTCTATAGGTAAAGTTGCAGTTACAGAGTAATTCGTCACAAAGATATTTCCAATTTTCATTCTGCCACAAACCTTTTTAAAATCTTCTTTATGAAGTAAGCGGGGTCTTCAACCGTAATAAGAGGACTTTTTTGTGTGTGGCAAATTTGTCTCATAGGGCTGAGAGTACCTGGGTGACCGAGCTTTGCTCAGCAATCTTCGATTATGCCGCATAACATACTTTGTTCTACATGTCGTAATTAATCAAACTCTACTTTTTTTATATGTACATATATTATATATTTTTACTTACCAATATTTGATTTCCTTAAAAATAGATTTCAAAAACATATCAAACACTAACCGCAAAATGAACTGGAATGCAAATTTGAAATGGGTAATTCCAGCCTATAGTATAAGGGATTGTTATGACAGTTAGTGAAATCGAGAACTAAGTTATTTAGATCGAGTATCTTCATGTACCGATTTATTAATTTAAAAAATTTTTTTAGTTATACACTATGAAAGTCTCACAATTTTATTGCATTCCAAAAACTGGTAAATTTCACGAAGGACAACTATCAGTTAGTTTAATTAAATGTCAACTTACTTCCCTAAGCGCCATCTGTTGGTAAGTAGTTAAGGTTAGATGTCGTTTTCAAATTGCACATATGCCTCTAGTGTTCAACGGTAGCAAATTACCATGGTGAGATATCTTTTTGCTATGGTGAGAAATCTTTCTAAAAGTAATCTGAGAAATTGCAATTATTCATTTCATATTTGCCAAAAATATATATTTAAATATATTTTGCTAGAATTTGCCACAGTGTCTTGATGATTGCATTTCAATTTTATTAGCGTGTGTATAATTAAGAAAATTAAGTCGTCATGTATAACATTTTTTTACTAAGATTTTTAACTTTAATGTTCTCCTTTAAAGCTTTAATAGAATATGAGTAAGTAGAGTACTATTTCGTCTAACTACCCTAACCCTAAATGGCAACCCTACTCAAAAATGTCCCTAGTGTAATGCGGAGTGAAATACCTCTTGTTTGATACCCATATCGGCATATCTCATGCAATTTTTTTTTAATTTCGAATAGGTGGCAACCCTAAATGGCAACCCTACTCAAAAATGTCCCTATTGTAATGCGGAGTGAAATACCTTTCGTTTGATTCCCATCTCGGCATATCTCATGCAATTTTTTTTTAATTTTGAATAGGTGGCAACCTTGTGAAACATTCTGAGTGGCAACACCTAGGTAGAAAGTCTTAGAAGGTGATACATTATCTCTGTGCCAAATTTCATTTAAATCCGTTGAGCCGTTTTCGAAACCGTTCGTCTATACAAACTACAAATTTACGAATATACAAATATAGAATATTAGGGGGACTCATGAAAGCATATAAACTTATAAGGTGTAAAATTATATCCATTTACACACATAGTAATATTCTTGATAAACTTGACTGTTTATCAGTTGTATTATTGCCAAACAAAATTTTGTTGATTGTTATACAAATTAAAAAATGCCAAGATTAATCAAAATCAAAACTAAAGTCTTTACTTGCTGATGTTGGAGATTTCTGATGCAAATGCCTGCAATAATGTCTGCAAGGTTGCATTCCTTTGAGTTTACCGCGTTTACACAATGAAATGTGCGCGTAAATTTATACAAATTGTGTAAATAACTTTTCATACAAAATTTGACAGCTAGTTTACGCACTAGATAAATTTATACGTTTACACAATTTATAAGGCATTTATAAGGTTACATAAGTCCCCCTATTATGTTTATTATTCTATATTTATTAACTCAACTAAAACTTAACTAAGCTAAAAAGAACAATGTCTTATCTTAAACGGGAAAGTCCCAAATTATATTTGCGTTGAAATTCAAAGTATTACTAGACGTTGGCTGTAGTTGCTAAAACTCAGCTGTTCTATGATGTTGCCACATATTGCGGCAGGGCTCGATTTGGGTAGTCACTACACCACACCCTTTCCAGAAATTCCGCCGATGTGCTGGCATCAATACTTGTGGCTTGTGTTATTGCTGCTAATTCATCTCTAGGGAAATAAGCTGGTTTAAGTCTATCGATGGATACGGTTACCGGCCTCGAACCAATCATTATCGTGTATGTCTTGGGGTATCTGTTAACAACCAGATATGACCCGTCGTAATGTGCTTTCAACGGATTTTTAATTGTATCGTCGCGTAGAAAAACATGACTACAAAAGCGCAGATCCTTGGGAACAAAGACCGCAGGTTTACCATGCTGTGACGTTTGTATTGGTCGCACGGTCTCGAAATGCCGTCGTAGTTCTCGTAAAAAATTATGTTGGTCCACGGCACCCTTCTCCTTCGAGTCCATTATGTCACTAGGAAGCCGAATAGGTTGGCCATAAATCATCTCTGCCACAGATACTCCCAAGTCTTCCTTAACAGCTGTTCTTAACCCCAGAAGGACGAGAGGCAGGACTTCCACCCAGTTTGCATCCGCTGCATGACATCTAAGGGCTGCCTTTACAACTCGGTGCCATCTTTCGACCATACCGTTTGCTTGTGGATGGTAGCTGGTGGTATGTATATGCTTGACTCCTAAAAGTTTGGTCAACTCCCTAAACAAAGCGCTTTCAAATTGGCGTCCCTGATCTGTGGTAATAAACTTCGGTGTACCGAACCGGCTTATCCAACCATTGAGAAACTCTCTGGCAACCGTCTCCGCTGTCATGTTCGTCAAAGGAATCACTTCCAACCACCTCCAAAACCGGTCCACACATGTGAGACAGTAAGTGAAACCTCTTGACGGAGTGAAGGGTCCAACTATGTCCACGTTGACATGCTTAAATCTTCCTTTTGGAACTGCGAATTGTTATAGCTCTGCTTTCGTTTGCCGTGAGATTTTGCATCGTTGATACGCTGGGCAACTGCGTACCCAACTGCGTATGTCCGAACCCATTCTCTTCCATACATAGCTTTGGCCCACCCAGGGGCGAAACCCTGACCGAAACCATGACAAGCATTAAATATCAGTTGTCGTAAGACTTTTGGCACGTATGGTCGCAGTGTGCCGGTTGATTTATCACAAATTATTACGATGCCAGATTGTTGATGTCGGTGTTTCACTAACTGCAACGAGGTTTGTTCGCCCTCAAGTAATCCTTTAAGTTCGTTACATTTTGTTTGCTCGTCATGCAATTGTTGTATATCTACTGGCGTCGGTAGCGAAAAGGTCTCGACCTTTGAGAGCATACAATATTATCCGCGCCGCTGATGTGTCGTATGTCCGAAGAAAACTGACTAATGAAATTAAGCTGTCGTGTCTGCCGTGGTGAAAGTTTCTCCCACTTCTGTTCCAATGCATGTGCCAACGGTTTGTGATCCGTGAAAATAATGAAAACTTCCCTCTAAATGATAACTGAAATGCCGTATTGCCTTGTAAATTGCTGTTAGTTCACGATCATATGCGCTATAGCGTTGTTCTGCTGGGATAAACTTTTGTGAGAAAAACCCTAATGGCATCCACTTACCCTTAACTAATTGCTGTAGCACGGCACCGACTGTGACGTCGGAGGCGTCAGTCATTAAAGCTATTGTGGCATCTTTCATGGAGAACGCAAGAAGGGCCGCTTCTGCCAATTGTTCTTTAAGTCTCTCGAACGCTTCTGTTGTTTCTCTCGTCCAACGGATCTGATTTTATCTCTTTTCTTACATGGTCCCATTAATTTCTGTAAAGGTGCCTCGGTGGCCGCAGCATGGGGCAAAAATCGCCTATAAAAATTTACTGTCCCCAGAAATCTTCTCAACTCGTGCACTTCCTTCGGCTTTTTGCACTGTAGAATACCTTTTACCTTCTGCGGCAGCGGTATGATACCATCCGCCGAGACTAAGTGTCCTAAAAACTCCACTTTTTCTAATCCCAGTTGACATTTTTCGCGGTTGATAACTAACCCCCTCTCGCGGTAACGATCAAAAAGCTGTTTGAGATGCTCCGCATGTTCCTCTGGCGACGTGGAAGCTACGAGTACATCATCTAGGTATGGAAATACAAAAGATAAACCTTTTACTGTTTCGTCAATGTAGCGTTGGAACGTTTGGGCAGCATTCCTTAACCCGAAAGTCATATATTTAAACTCAAATAGTCCGAATGGCGTTAGAATATGCCTTCTTGCAATTTATTACCGAAAAAATTTGTTTCCCGACCAATTCACTACTTAAGTCCTGTATATGCCGAATTGGATACTATCTGGCACTGTTTTCTCGTGTGGAACGGGCTCGCCCATTGACTACATGAGCGCTGACAAATCCCGCGTTCGATTAGGTACTCAAACTCTTCGCACATTCCAGTTTTCCAGGAGAAAGTCGTCGCAGCCTTTGCGCTACCGGTACCCCTCGTGTCTCAAATGGTGTTTGGACTGCTGTCGTGGGTCTATTGGCCTTGGGCAAGTCATTAGTAAGATCAGGATAACGTGATAAGATCGCATGCTAGGGATTAGCTCCGTTTAAAGAGAATACACTATGTGGGAGCAGTATGATTTGGCAAAACGCCCGTGTATACGTTGCTTGATCGATGATAGCTTTGTTTTTTAAATCCACCAACATGTCGTAGTGTCTTAGGAAATCCGCACCTATTATAGGACGCGCAACGTCGGCGATTATGAAACATGAATGTTATCTGTCGTTTGCCAAATGTATTAATTGTAGTATTGTTCGCAGCAACCAGTTTCATTGCGTTTGGTTGCATACTCTCACCATGACATTTGGGTACAACCGAAACTTCGGCGCCCGTGTCGATGAGGATGTTCTGTCTGGAATGTAATGGCGGCTGGAGTTCACATCCTCCTCCGACATAGCCGCCTTGTGCGGAGGGCTGACTAGTTTTCCGAAAGTTTTGGTGTGAAAGCGCATGGTGGCCGACACCGTGTTGCGTTCTTGCCGAAAATATGATGATACCAACAGATATCGCGGTTTTTATCCCGTGTGTCCTCACTGCGTGAGCTGGTCGGTCGTGCTTGTTGTCGAGGCGCTCCGATCCGTTACTGTTTATACGTTACCTCCCGCTTCTCTAAACGATCTAGCCTCTCCACCAACTCTGAAATGGCTGCTGTTACATCGTCACTTGGTTTGCAAATAGCATCGACGCTACCACTCTTAGTTGGAATTGCCACTATGTCATCAGCTTTTTTTGCCAACTCTTCTACTTCACCCTCCATCGTTACTAAAATTTGCTGCACATGGAGGGGCAGTCGTCGCAGCCATAAGAACTTCAACAATTCTTTACCTAGCTGCTGATTCGCCAGGTCTTTCGTCTCTCGTAACAAAACTGTAGGGTTCATCTGGCCCGATTCGCCCAACTCGCAGAATCGCCTAAACTTTTTTTCTTTTGATTCGCTAAATTCTTCTATCAATCGCTCTTTCAATATGTCGTACTTGTTCGCAGTGGGTGGCGAGGAAATAATGTCGCTGGCATGTGCCAGTACAGCTGAATCAATTTCGGCAACGACCGTAAAATATTTGATATCGTCTGTAGTAATTCCCGCTCGTGCAAATTGAGCCTCCACCTGCGCAAACCATAAACGCGGATCTGGTTTCCAAAACGGTGGCGGTTTTACTGCCAACCGTGTCACTTAAAATGGAGCTACTGGCTCGTGAAATGTTTCTTCGTTCTCGTTGGCCATGATGTGGAAAATGCCTCAGCAATGCTTGGTTGTACTATTCTGTTGTCGTCGGGGTCACCACTAATAGAATATTATGTTTATTATTCTATAAGTCCCAAATTATATATGCGTTGAAATTCAAAGTATTACTAGACGTTGGCTGTAGTTGCTAAAACTCAGCTGTTCGTTTAAAGTTATTGCTCGTTTAAAGTTAAAAGATATATGGCACCACCTAATTCCGATTATTTTATTAATCAAACCCAAAGAAGTAGTGATCTCGACTTATTCCCAAACTTTTACTTATATTTACTAAGTAAAAGCTAAAAATGTATAGATATTTAATTGCTTATCTTATTTAATAATTTGGGACAAATTTAAACAACGTGACATCAGGACGGACAAGGCGACAGCTGTTTCGATTATACCTTGTAAATCTCTTCAAAGCCTTTTCTCCCCGGGAGTGGGATTTGAACTGGCACTTCTACGATGGTTGAAGTGTTACAAACGCATTCAGCCACGTCATGCCTTAGTTGGTGTAAACCTCGTCCCAATAGCCTTCTTTGCATATTTCCTTTATTCACAGTCCATTCTTCGTATGGCATCATGTGGTAAAGTTATGCGTTGGTAAGGCGGTTTCAAAGAAACATGGTGTTTGTTGCTTTTTTTTTTTGTTTTATTTATAGAACTACAACGAATTAGCCACCAATGTTGTCTATTTGTATGAGTTTTTGTTTAATTGAATTAAATTAAAAATTAAAACTTGCTTCAAATAAACGTTTTCATACATTTAAAGCAATAAGGTTAATCCCCGCTTAAAAAAAAACAAAAACTCATACGTAATTGCTTTCCTTTTATATCTACTTAGGTACGTGAACGCGTTAAGTGCATAAGCGCAGCCGAAGGTGTTCCAATTAGTACACAATGGGAAAAAAGTGGCTATTTTTATCCAACACAAATTGCCCAATTTGCATTGGCGCATTATAGTAAGCACTTAGCAGAGACCCCTCCAAAAATAAGGGTACTCAATACTGAATTCATATTTCATATAAAAATATTAATTATTTTCTTCTCCAGGTACTGGAAGATGCCGATGCTAATAAATCTAAATGGCTAACACCAAAGACTAGTAATATTTCACGCATTTGGCATCCAAAGTTCAATACATCTGTTATCCAATATGAAACTGCAATTGGCTATAATACAGCAGTGCGCATTGATGTAAACCAAACACTAGAGCTTGTATTAAGTATAGATCTACTATTAATTACTAATAGCAGCAGCTTGATGGTAACTCTGCAAACGCGCGAGCAAACAAACAAACAAACCTATATATTGCATTATATACCCGCTGATTTCCGTTTGAGTATACAAGAGCATAATATTTACTATGGCATGGGTACAAGTTCGATAAATAGATGGCGTCATTTAACACGTGATCTTTTTATTGATGTACAAAAGGGTATCATGAGTGTTAGTGACAAGAAATCACAACAGCAACCGAAAATGCGTCGCAATGAATTACGTGTGACATCGGTGGCATTTTTGGGTGTTGGATTTTTTGATAATATAACACTATCAACATACGACCATTTGGCACATTTTTATGATGCTGCCGAATGGTTTTTACACAATCAAGATTCAAAATCGGGTGGCTGGCCAAATCCAGTTAAGCGGAGCTTAAATGGTTTTACCGAACTCAAAGCAGGTTGGCTCTCGGCTATGGGTCAAGGTCATGCCATATCTGTATTAGCAAGAGCCTATTATCATTCAGGCGGTGATAAACGTTACTTGAAAGCAGCAGCATTGGGTTTGAAACCTTTTCGCGTGTTTTCAAAAGATGGTGGCGTACTAGCACAATTTATGGATAAATATGATTGGTAAGAGATTTTGCTTTCAAAGCAATTAGTAAAAACATAAATTGTTAGGACAGATCTTTTTATACTCAGCTGAGCAGAGCTCACAGATTATATTAATTTTGTTCGCATAACGGTAATCCGTAACGGCATAAACTAATCGAGATAGATATAGACTTCTATATATCAAAATGATCTGGGCGAAAAAAGAAATTCATTTAGCCAGGTCCGTCCGTCCGTCTGTCCGTAAACACGATAACTTGAGTAAATTTTGAGGCATCTTGATGAAATTTGGTATGTAGGTTCCTGGGCAATCATTTCAGATCGCTATTTAAAATGAACGAAATCGGACTAAAACCACGCCCACTTTTTCGATATCGAAAATTTCGAAAAACCGAAAATGTGCGATAATTCATTACCAAAGACAGATAAAGCGATGAAACTTGGTAGGTGGATTGACCTTATGACGCAGAATAGAAAATTAGTAGAATTTTGGACAATGGGCGTGGCACCGCCCACTTTTAAAAGAAGGTAATTTAAAAGTTGCGCAAGCTGTAATTTGGCAGTCGTTGAAGATATCATAACGAAATTTGGCAGGAACGTTACTCCTATTACTATATGTATGCTTAATAAAAATTAGCAAAATCGCATGAAGAACACGCCCACTTTTTAAGAAAAAAAAGTCAAATTTTAACAAAAAGTTTAATATTTTTACCGTATATAAGCAAATTATGTAAAAATTCAACTCAATTAATGATATGGTGCAACAAAATACAAAAATAAAAGAAAATTTCAAAGTTTGCCTAGAATACTTTTAATGCCATAAGTCGAACAAACACTTACCACTCCATGTGAAATTTGGTAGGGGCATAGATTCTATGACGATAACTGGTTTCTGTGAAAATGGGCGAAATCGGTTGAAGCGACGCCCAGTTTTTATACACAGTCAACCGTTTGTCCTTCCGTTCGGCCGTTAACACGATAAGTTTAGCAAAAATCGATATATCTTTACTAAACTTTGTTCACGTACTTATCTGAACTCACTTTATCTTGGTATAAAAAATGGCCGAAATTCGACTATGACTACGCCCACTTTTTCATATCGAGAATTACGTTAAATTAAAAAATATGCCATAATTCTATACCAAATATGAAAAAAGGGATGAAACATGGTAATTGGATTGTTTTATTGACGCAAAATATAACTTTAGAAAAAACTTTGTAAAATGGGTGTGACACCTACCATATTAAGTAGAAGAAAATGAAAAAGTTCTGCAGGGCGAAATCAAAAGCACTTGGAATCTTGGCAGGAATACTGTTCGTCGTATTACATATATAAATAAATTAGCGGTACCTGACAGATGTTGTGCTGGGTCACCCTGCTCCACATTTTGGTCGATATCTCGAAAACGCCTTCACATATACAACTAAGGGCCACTCCCTTCTAAAACTCTCATTAATACCTTAAATTTGATATCCATATCGTACAAACACATTCTAGAGTCACCCCGGGTCCACCTTTATGGCGATTTCTCGAAAAAGCGTCCACCTATAGAACTATGGCCCACTCCCTTTTAAAATACTCTTTTTTAATACCTTCTATTTGATACCCATTTCATATAAACACATTCCAGGGTTACCCTAGGTTCATTTTTCTAAATGGTGATTTTCCTTTATTTTGTCTCCAAAGCTCTGAGTATGTAATGTTCGGTTACACCCGAACTTAGCCTTCCTTACTTGTTATTATTATTATTGGTAATTGTTTTGTTTTTCTGCTGGCTTATCCTGTACAGGTACGAAGAATATCCAACTACTCCACCTTCATTTGTACTAAACGGGTTCATTTATTCTTTATTGGGATTATATGATTTAAATGCTACTGCACCACTAAATATTGCCAAAAAGGCAGGTGAGCTTTTTAGTCAAGGCATGAATTCTTTGAAAAAGATGCTGCTGCTTTATGATACGGGATCCGGCACAAGCTATGACTTACGTCATTTAAGTTTAGGTAAGTTATCCCCTAGGGTGGTGAAGGGTAACTGAGGCGAAGTAGACACCACTGAAAAAAAAATTATTAGATAAATTTAAGTTTTAGTCGTGACAAATGAGTAGCCGCTACATTGCTTTATTAAAGATAAAGTAAATATTTAAAATGTATTCACCAATTATGCGTTTCCACGAGGTCCAAGCCAAAATAATTTTTTTTGTTAAAAAAAGGGTGAGTACCAAGTACTCGTGAAATTCGATGTGTAAACATCCAGGTGTGCGTCTGAAAACTAATTTTTTTAAGTTAAATAAAGCTTGCCCAGGGGTTAAAGTATCCCACAACAGAGGTAACTTTACCAGAAACAAATAGGGCTTTTTGAGAAGCGCTTCGTCGGCCTTTTATTGGTAACAAGCCATATGGTTTTATAAACGGCTTACTATCGAGTCCTCGGTTTCTTATCGGTTTTTCATAGAAGGGTTACACATTTGTCATCGAATTTATAATAAACTTGTATGGGTATCTGTATCATAACAAGCCGATAACACAACGGTAACATGCCGATAATAAACTGGTAACACAATGTTGAAGTATCCCACAACAGAGGTAACTTTACCAGAAACAAATAGGGCTTTTTGAGAAGCGCTTCGTCGGCTTCTTATTGGTAACAACCCATATGGTTTTATAAACGGCTTACTATCGAGTCCTCGGCTTCTTATCGGTTTTTCATAGAAGGGTTATACATTTGTCATCGAATTTATAATAAACTTGTATGGGTATCTGTATCATAACAAGCCGATAACACAACTGTAACATGCCGATAGTAAACTGGTAGCACACCGATAACAAATCGATAACTTTTGGATAAAAAACCGATATATTTGGTCACGAAATCGATCATATAACGCGACGATAACAAATTCGTAACACCGATAACAAATCTAAAGGTTTCCTAAAACAAGTTGATATCCTATAAGTAGGATATCGATAACTTTTCGGCAAGTTATCGAAAACTTTTTGACAACAACTCAGTAGCTCCGCCAAAAAATTGGTAACAGTCTGATAACATATCGATAATTTTTCTATGGTAAATCCAAAACTTGTCGATAAGAAACGTATAACTCATCGATTAAAACTCGATTTATTTAATTTCACTTTATTCATATATGTAATACTCCTATATTGCTAGTACAATTTGCTCACAATGAGTTTTGAATTCGAAATCAAGACAGCCTACAAAATAAGTGTGACAAGAAAAAATGTAAATTTAGGTACATTCGATTATTGAATATAAAAACAGGGAAATTTAAACAGCAAAAATCGGCACTCTGATGTCGGTAAGTGTACCCAGCCTGTAGTAGCAATATAAAAATAGTACATATTTGATTTTATCATATTTTATGTTATTTCATCGATTTAATGTAACATAATTTTATTTGTTCCTTCTTTTGCTTTGTTTTATTTTGTTATTTTATTTTTTTGTTTTAGGTTAGGTTAGGTTGAACTGGTCGGTCCATGAGCACCTCACATAGACTGATTGAGTCCGTAGTGTTACCAGAAGTTTGTTTTAACGACCAAACCGAAAACCCCTATCAAAAACCAGAACCTTTGTAATAAAATAACTCCGTCCTCTTGGCAAATACTAGAAGCTTCCTAGGACTTAAGCCATTTGCTGCTTCTAGATCTGACAGATGTATCACTCCTAATAGCTGGAGTCTTAGCCTGGCAAGTGCAGGGCACGAGCACAGAACGTGCTCGATCGTTTCCTTCTCCAACCCACACTTCATACATCTGCTATAACCGATCAAGCCTAATTTAAAGGCATGTGACGCCAGAAAAATTTTTTTTTTTAATTTTATTTCAATTATTAATTTTTTTCTTACCAAATAATGTACAAACTTATTTCAACCTTAACCTGATACCCAACCACGTGCTTTGTTATACTCAGCTGAGCAGAGCTCACACAGTATATTAATTTTGTTCGCATAACGGTACCCCGTAACGGCATAAACTAATCGAGATAGATACAGACTTCTATATATCAAAATGATGTGGTCGAAAAAAGAAATTTATTTAGCCATATCCATCCGTCCGCCCGTCCGTAAACACGATAACTTGAGTAAATTTTGAGGTATCTTAATGAAATTTGGTACATATGTATGTAAGTTCCTGGGCACTCATCTCAGATTCCTATTTAAATTAGCGGTACCGACAGATGATGTTCTGGGTCACCCTGGTGCACATTTTGGTCGATATCTCGAAAACGCCTTCACATAAAACCCTCATTAATACCTTCAATTTGATACCCATATCGTACAAACACATTATAGAGTCACCTCTGGTACACCTTTCTGGCGATATCTCGAAAACGCGTCCACTTATAGAACTTAGGCCCACTCCCTTTTACAATACTCATTAACACCTTTCATTTGATAGACATGTCATATAAACACATTCCAGGGTTACCCTAGGCTCATTTTCCTACATGCCGATTTTCCCTTCTTTGACAAAGAATGAAGGAAAATCGTTCCTAAAAACGTCACCCTTGGTCTACAATTTGGTTGATATTTCCCAAACGTATGTGATATGGCATGCCTCCAGTGTTTTAGATGTGCGCACGATCCGAGGACCTAACATCGACTCGGACCATTATCTCGTTGCAGCCAAAATACGCACCCGCCTCAACGCGGCTAAAACCAAGGAACAAAAAACACAAGGAAAGCTAGACGTCGAAAAGCTTCAATCACAACAGACTGCCAATGATTTCGCAACTCGACTCTCACACCTGCTCTCTGAGAGCACAACTCATCCTGAAGGAATACAGGAGCAGTGGGAGCATATCTCCAATGCACTTCGTACTGCCGCCGAGGAAAAAATTGGTTACCGGCGGCCACGAAAAAACAACTGGTACGATGAAGAATGCCGCGTTGCAACCGAAAGAAAAGACGCTGCCTACAGGGCTACGTTAAAAGCGAGCGCGACAACAGGAGTGTGTGAACGCTATCGTGAGTTGAAGCATAAGGCGTGAGTGCGAGGAGATTGAGCTGCTAGCCACCAGGAATAACGCCCGAAAGTTCTACCAAAAAATACGGCGACAGACGGAAGATTTTAAGACCGGGGCAAACTCCTGTAGGAATGAAAACGGCGACCTTGTAACTGATGTCCAGAGAGTGTTTAGATTATGGAGGGAATACTTCTCTGCTCTCCTAAATGGAGGCAGCAATTCACCGCGCAGAGATGAAGAACCCGATCCCGCAATCGATGATGATGGAATATATGTCCCCCCGCCCGATTATGACGAAGTTAGAATAGCAATAACCAGATTGAAAAACAACAAGGCCGTGGGCGCTGATGGATTGCCTGCGGAGCTATTCAAGTTCGGCGGCGAGGAGTTGGTAAGGCGCATGCAGCAGCTTCTTAGCAAAATATGGGCGGACGAAAGCATGCCCAACGGTTGGAATCTAAGTGTTCTTTGCCCAGTCCACAAGAAGGGGGATACTGCAAAATGCACCAACTATCGTGGAATCAGCCTTCTTAATATCGCATATAAGGTCCTTTCAAGTGTATTGTGCGAAAGATTGAAGCCCACCGTGAACCGGCTGATTGGACCTTATCAGTGCGGCTTCAGACCTGGTAGATCTACCATCGACCAGATTTTCACAATGCGCCAAATCTTGGAAAAAACCCGTGAAAAGAGAATCGACACACATCACCTCTTCGTCGACTTTAAAGCCGCCTTCGACAGCACGAAAAGGAGCTGCCTATATGCCGCTATGTCTGAATTTGGTTTCCCCGCAAAACTTATACGGCTGTGCAAAATGACGTTGAGCAACACCATCAGCTCAGTCAGAATTGGGAAGGACCTCTCCGAGCCGTTCGAAACTAAACGAGGTTTCAGACAGGGTGACCCCCTATCGTGCGATTTCTTTAATTTGATGTTGGAGAAAATTATACTAGCTGCAGAACTTAACCGCACTGGAACAATATACTATAAAAGCGTGCAATTACTGGCATATGCTGATGGCATTGATATCATCGGCCTAAACACCCGCGCTGTTAGTTCTGCTTACTCCAAACTGGAAAAAGAAGCGGTAAAGATGGGTTTGATGGTGAATGAGGACAAAACGAAGTACCTGCTGTCATCGAGCAAAGAGTCAGCGCATATGCGCCTTGGCAACCACGCTACTGTTGGCAGCCATAATTTCGAAATAGTAAAAGACTTCGTTTATTTGGGAACCAGCATCAACACTAGCAACAACATCAGCACTGAAATCCAGCGAAGAATCAATCTTGCCAATAAATGCTACTTTGGACTAGGTAGGCAATTGAAAAGTAAAGTCCTCTCTCGGCGAACGAAAATCATACTCTACAAGTCACTTATCGTACCCGTCCTGCTATATGGGGCAGAAGCATGGACCATGACAACAGCAGATGAAGCGGCTTTGGGAGTGTTCGAGAGAAAAGTCCTTCGAAAGATTTATGGACCTCTACGCGTTGGCGATGGCGAGTACCGAAGAAGATTTAATGATGAGCTGTACCAGCTATACGCAGACATCAACATAGTCCAGCGAATTAAAACGCAGCGGCTGCGCTGGCTAGGCCATGTTATGCGAATGAAAGATGATGCTCCGGTCAAGAAAGTGTTTCTATCGGAACCCGCCTATGGAAGCAGAGGTAGAGGGCGGCCCCACTCCGTTGGAAGGACCAGGTGGAAAACGATTTAAACTCCCTTGGTGTGACTAATTGGCGCCGGTTGTCGGAGCGAAGGAGCGACTGGCGCGCCTTGTTGGACGGCCATAACCGTTTAGACGGTTAAGCGCCAATTAAGTAAGTAAGTATGTGATATGGAATTAAAAACCACTAATAAACCATCTACGAAACCCTACGAAACCAACGAAGCTATATTTATACTCAGATGAGCAGAGCTCACAGAGTATATTAATTTTGTTCGCATAGCGGTATTCCGTAACGGTATAAACTAATCGAGATAAATTTAGACTCAAAATTTAGACTTTCAAAATTATCAGGGTGAAAAAGAAATTCATTAAGCCATGTCCGTCCGTCTGCCCGTAAACACGATAACTTGAGTAAATTTTGAGATATCTTAATGAAATTTGGTATGTAAGTTCCTGGGAATTCATCTCAGATAGCTATTTAAAATGAATGAAATCGGGCTATAACCACGCCCACTTATACGATGTCGAAAATTTTGAAAAACCGAAAAAGTGCGATAATTCATTACCAAAGACGGATAAAGCGATGACACTTGGTAGTTGGGTTGACCTTAGGACGCAGAATAGAAAATTAGTAAAATTTTGGACAGTAGGCGTTGCACCGCCCACTTTTAAAAGAAGGTAATTTAAAAGTTTTGGAAGCTGTAATTTGGCAGTCGCTGAAGATATCATGATGAAAATTCGCAGGAACGTTACTCCTATTACTTTATGTGTTCTAAATAAAAATTAGCAAAATCGGAAGACGAACACGCCCACTTAAAAAAAATTTTTTTAAGTCAAATTTTAACAAAAAAGTGAATATCTTTACAGTATATAAGTTAATTATGTCAACATTCAACTCCCAACATTTTCTTCCAAAGCTCTCAGCTGAGTATGTTATGTTCGGTTACACCCGAACTTAGCCTTCCTTACTTGTTTTTGTAAACACTTTGTTTCAGTAATAAAAATCACGAATTTGCTCGATCGCTCTTGCTCTTTCTTTTCAACAAACAACAATGTATATGTACATCTGTTCGAGCACTTGCATGTATATGTAGGTGACACGCTGTATGATTTAGCTCATGTCAACCCCTCCGCGTACCATGCTCCATTATTGATTATTCTTATACTAATTTCACACAGACGGCTTATTGAATAATAAAGGCACTTTTCTACATTAAGACGCTTATTGAGCTCAATCTTCACTACAAAATTCGAATCTATTATTATTTCATTAGTAGCTAATCGAATGCCTAATGAAGTCAAAAGCACAATGAAACTCTATTAGCAGCGTTCCGCTTCCGTTTCCGTTTCTTAGTTTTCAAAGCAAATGTCATTGCCTGCATGGCGGAACGATACAAAGTGGCCGCATCGAACAGCTGATTATAACCTTTTTTATTTGATTTGATACATCAACTACCGGCGCAGTACGATTTTGACATTTGTCCATCGAATTTACAAGTACATGGAATTTTTTTTGTTTGTAGGTATGTCACCATGCTCCCACCTTGTATCGTTCCGCCATGATTGTCTGTCTCATCCTTCATACTAATCGAGCAGTTACTTCTGTGTGAAAGCAAACAATTTACGATTTCATTAGCAGGTGAAATGAGATCATTAAGTTTCTGTGTGAAAACAGTATTACGCTCTCAATCTAGATCACTCCATACAGCATACCAATACCATACACTACACTTATACATTCGCTAGTACTGCATACAATACATATACCAATATTACACATTGCGCATGTGGTTACAAATTCTCTAGTACTCCATACTGTACAGATGCCAACATTACACAGTACGCACATGATTATACATTCTCTACTGCTTTTTACAATACTGTAACGAATTTAGGAAAATTCCGCTTATTTGACACCTTCTGCTAACGTTCGAATCGCTAACTAAACTGTTGAATAAATATTCAGTATTGCAAACTGGTCTTTATTTAGATTACTTTGGGAGTAGTACCTCACAATTATACTTCGCAACTGATAGCGTGTTTAATCAAAACTGATTATTTATTACTCAGCTTGCGCTGCTTTTATACTCTCGGTTTCCTCGTTCACCCATTTCTCCTAAGGTCTAGTAATTTCGCGAACTTCATGCTTGATTACCAGCCATATACATGTATATTTGTAGTTTGTAGCCATATGCGTGTGTATATGTGAGTAACTACTTCGGCTGATGACTACATATTCGTATGTGTGAGATGAGATATCTCTTCGTCGCCTTCTACATAAGAGTGGCTGCTTTATTGTTGTTGTGCATTTATTTGGTAGCAGCTTAGTGATGCTAATATACGTCCAATACATATACCAATGTTACAAATTACGCTTGTATTTACATTCTACATGTATCCCCTATATAGCATGCCTCTTACAAAAACTACGTCAATGCTTACGCTTACACTTACATCTTACGTTTACATTCAGGATTCCCCCATACCATGATCAAAGATGTTTACACATCAAAAATAACTCTCATTCAAATATATGGTACAAGTTAAACGGACAGTGGTGTCCCTACACTTGTCTAAGCTTTAAACCACCAAATCTATGTAGACCTAAGAAAATAGTTTATTTACATACCTTTCCATCGTAATAATCGTATATATATATATATGCTGTGTAAAGTACATATCGTTAGCTTAATGTGAAAATGTGCTAAGTAAACTTTTACGAATTTTACAGGGGACGAAAAAAACTGAACAATTTTTGAAATACCCATCTTTTTTCAAAACTGTGAATGAGGATACCTTAATTGCAATGCTTCTGAGTGTAGAAGCTTTGAAAAAGATAAATAAAGTCATGTATGCCAACCCAGCAGCTATTTTATGACTTAGCACAATTTCCGCACTCAAAACAAATTTTTTCTCCTGACTTAGCACTTTTTAATCAATATGTTTTCCCATCACTCCTCGCCTTTAATGATTGAAATATAACACTAAAACTATATATTTGACAAAAAATACTATTTATTTGTCAAACTATTTCCAACGGTTGTGATCTGAACTCTTTTGTCGGATGGTGCGCAGACAATCATTTATTTTTAAATTCAAACAAATGCTGTGTTGTGTGTTATTCCATAAAGACAACTGCCACATAATTTATCTACAAACTAAATGCTAAATCTCTTAATCGTTATCAAGAGAGTAAACACTTGGGTGTAATTTTTGACCCCAAACTCTCTTTTTCTAGTCACATTTACTTCATTGTTTCAAAATTTGTTGCAATCGTTGGGTTCAGTAGACGTAACACCAGTGACCTTAAGGACCATATGACGTTGAAGGCACTTTATATATCCTTGGTCAGAAGTGGTGTTGAATATTGCTCAATAATATGGAATCCTTTGTATGAATCTAACTCCTATAAAATTGAGGGAGTTCAAAATTTGTTTACAAATATTGCTTTACGTATGCTTCACTGGCCAGACGGCCTCCCATCACATACAAGCAGGCACAAATTGTTTGGACTTCCGGCTTTGCATGACAGAAGAACTTTTATCTCACTCATGCTGGCCTATAATGTAATAAACTTTAGCACGAATTGCTCTGATTTATCTACTTTGTTCATTCCATGTATTCCACTGCGTGATCTTCGGCATAATAGATTACACAGGCTGACAGCATCTCAGACCCAGGAACCGGACTATATATATTCGAAGGACTTTGATGCGATGAAGCGAAATCTGGCCTCAAAATTGCTCTACCAGCTCTGGTTTTCGAGATATCCTAGCCTAAAAGTGCAAAACACACCGTTTTTGCCCATATTTGAGGTTATGTAGCCTTGCAGATGTTTTCTTTCACCAAAATTAAATGATGGCATCTTTGCATACAAGCCTTATTCTTTCAAATGGCGTTGAGTTTGCTCAAATATCAGTTTTTTCGCTGAGATATCGTATTTTGAAATTTTGTGGTGTGGTAGGAGTGGTTTCTAGGCGTTAGGGGATACGAAAGTTGATGGGTTAACAGTTAAGTTGGTTGGCCCACTTGTGGTGTGAGATATCTAGATAATAAGACTTATTTGACTCATATTTTGGAACACAGAACACATGCAAGAATAGAAATCGACCTGTGAAAAGAAATCGCCGCTAGGTGGCGCATGGATCGAGATATTCACAAAAATCGTATTTGTGGTCCGATTTGGCTCATATTTGGAACACATAATACATGCAAGAATAAAAAGCGACTTATGAAAAAAATCGCCGCTAGGTGGCGCAAGGATCGAGATATTCACAAAAATCGTATTTGTGGTCCGACTTTGCTCATGCTTGGAACACATAATACATACAAGAATAGAAAGCGACCTATCAAAAAAAATCGCCGCTAGGTGGCGCAAGGATCGAGATATTCACAAAAATCGTATATGTGGTCCGATTTGATTTGGTCCATATTTGGAACACATAATACATACATGAATAGAAAGTGACCTATGATGCCCGATTTGGCTCATATTTGGAACAAATATTGCATACAGTCCAGTAGAAGTGACATCAAAATATTTTGGAGTTGGAGGAGGGACAAGCATACGTGGCGCAGAGTCGAGTAAAGTCTTTGGAAGGATTATGTATTGAGGACTTAGGTTGTAACAAATTGTCAGGAAGGAGTCCTTGTAATAATGAGTCACTAAATGAACTAAATAGAATGAGAAATAATAGGCAATTAAATAAAGACTAAAAACTTGAAAATAAAATAATTAAAAAAAATTTTTAAGTTAAACGGTTTTATTGAAAACAATACTTACATGAATTAATAATAATACGAAAAGCTAGAAAATAATTAGGTAGGTCCTAGGTACTAGTCATCACACTCCTTATCAATCTAAGGCGTTGATAAGACAATTAAATAAAAGCGTTGGACGCGTCATATTTCTATTGATAGTCATAAGTAAAACCAACTGGACCTTAATCAGGTTATGCTATGCACGCGCCCAACGCTTTTATTTAATTGTCTGATCAACGCCCTAGATTGATAAGGAGTGTGATGGCTAGTACCTAGGACCTACCTAATTATTTTCTAGCTTTTCGTATTATTATTATTTCATGTAAGTATTGTTTTCAATAAAACCGTTTAACTTAAAATTTTTTTTTTAATTATTTTATTTGCACTCTTAGGTTACGATATCTCAAAAACCAGAGCTGATAGAGCAAGGCCAGATTTGGATTCAGCGCATCATACACCTTCGGAAATATATAGTCTGGTTTCTGGGTCTGAATAATGGCTGAATTTTGTCGGCCTGTGTTATTTATCGAAATAACTCATAAAACGAATTATGATATGCATGAACCTATAACTAGGACTATACATCTACATAGCATAGATTCAGTAGTGTTATTAATTTTAATAACAGCTTATATAAGTTTCAACTTGAATTGTTTTCTATTTTTAACTAGTCTGTAAGAAAGCATGTAGTTATCGACATGTAAAAATTGAAGTAGATAAAAGTCAGCGCAAAGCATTTATCAAACACCAAAGGCATGTCTCAATTGGGTCAATCCTATTTCAAGGGGTTGTGTTCGCAACCCTCTCAAGGGGTTGCCAGTGCAATATATAGCTTCTCCAACCCAATTGTCGTGTTTCATTGACAGCCGAGGCTCTGGCGACCTCAAGTTCCTCATGGAGCTAGGGGGTTGGGAGTGTGGGACGACCTGGAAGGTTTAATGTGGTCATATAAATCGTTCCCGAGATGGTCGGGCTAGTACCTTAATAGTGCTTTGTTACCGGAACATAGCGGATCTATATCCGGCAAATGACCATCAACATCGGCCCAAAGCTTCCGGGGAGTGTCTTTATCGTTAATACAACAACAACAAAGCATGTACTTTTAGACTGAATGAATTAAATAAGTAAATAAAATGCGCGCACAAAGAAATGTCTAGTAATTCAGATTGATATTATTGACTGGTTGACTTAGCACATTTTTTTTAACAGCTGACGACTAAGCACATTTACAAATCATTGCCCACAGCACGTAAAAATGAAAAATTTTAATATTTTTTTTTTTTGTGATCGTTGTATTTTGAGTTCACTTTTAAAACTGCATTAAAATACAATTTTTCAACAAAAAGTGACTTAGCACATTTTCACATTAAGCTAACGATATATCACTTTTGGTTTTAAATATTTTTACCTAACAGGTACAGCACCAAATTTGGCGCGTGATGATTACCATGCAACGCATGTCAGTCAATTACTATTGTTATCTACAATCGACAGTGATCCATTGCTAATGGAAACAGCTGAACGTTGGAAGGGCTATATGTTTGGTAAACGTGCCAAGCACAATTGAAAGCGCAAGAGGCGCGTGCGCCACAAAAACCTAGCACCGACATAAGTCCAGTGACAATTACAAAATTTTATAGTGATATTTAGCGGTAATTTTTTTATTGGCAAAAATAAGTGTTCTATTTTATTTACAATTTTTGTTGTATTTTTATAAAAAAAAAAATTCTTCAATTTTTGTTTTATGTACCAAATAATTATGCAATAATGCATATCGCACACTAACTACAAAAGAGTCATAACTTAAAATTTTTCAAAATCGGGTTTTTTCCATAAACCAATTCACAGTACACATCTCTAACTGCCCCTTAAATTTCGTTGCCATTATTTTCTTCTTTAACTGGAAAATTACCGTTATGCAAGTTTTGGTGTTGATTGCATCGCTTGCGCTGTATCAACTAATGAGTACTATTTTTAGTTGTGTCAATGTGCTTAAGAACAAGTGAACAGTTTTTTTACGCATAAAGCGTATTATTTTAAATTCTGACTACCTTGTTGCAAAAAAGTTTTAACTTTGTTGTGTATTAATTAAAATTGTGTCTTTTTATACGTAAAGAGTAAAAGAAAATTAAAGCGTTTTTCCAGTTAAAGGGGCATAATTGGCTATAGTACCAAACGTAAAATTAAAATATTTCAGTCAAATAGTCATAGTTCAAAATTGCTATATATTTTGTCCGTAAACAAATGATTACAACAAAATTTCGTCAATTCATTTTATAATGAAGGTCTCCTTCTTTGTAAAACTAAATTTCAGTATAACATTACAGACGTTTTCACATAAACCGTTTTTCTTCTCTCCTGAAGATTTACATTTTTCAAGTTGTGACTCTTTTGTAGTTAGTGTGCGATATGGTTTTCAGTTTTGCATTTTACTACATATAAATTAAGCGTAATGCCACTACAGGTAGTGGAAATATGTCAAGCAAAAGTATTACAAATATTGTCTAGTTTTCAATGCAAGACACTTAATAGTTTTAATACATATTAATTATGCAATAGGGTTGTTCTATGACTCTGGAAAGCGTAGAATACTTTGAATTTTTATCGATTTTTATATACCAAATTTATAACCAGGGGTTGCATTGCTGACTTCAGCTATTTGATTTTCATTACATACTTAGTAATTTTTTGTTTAATAACAGCGACTATCGCTTTGCATTGCAAAGCCTATTGAAAACACTCAGCGAACTCGCAATTTGAACAGGTAGCTTTCTTCCGATTTTACCCTGTACTTAGCGTAGAAAATGAAATATAAAATGTATATTTTATGTAATAACAAATTGTCGCCTATAAACATTTGTCGGGGTTTTTCTTTAAAATTTCTAAGCCCGAATCATGTTAAACAATACGTGAACGAAATCAATTTTTTAAATCATAGTAGCTCTGTAATGGTGAATCGGATTAAAGACCTATGTGAACAACTGACTACTCGTGTTCATTAGATCCATAACTTATTATCACCTTTAAGAAAAGCTTGACGGATATATACATATTTATCTTTTGAGTGAAATTCCTTTTCAATGCGTGATCGTAAAGACACAGTTCGGGTCCAGTTTTCAGCAGTCTTGTCAAAGTTATTTTTTGCTATTCTAATATATGCGGGTTTTTGTATAGAAATTATGTAAACCATAGATAATGATACACATGCGTATTTTGTTGTTGCATGTAGTAAAATTTTGACAGTAAAATGGAAAGTTGTCAAAGTTTTGTTTGCTTTCTAGATTCAGAGAATTACCCAAATGTTTCCAACCGTATATTTATTAGAATTGCAGAAGTAAATTCATTTAATTTTTAAAGCTTCGTTTTAAACCTAGAGTATTGACTATTTTATTAATATTATGTAACTAATATTCAGTGTAAATTAGTTTAAAAAAAACTTAAATTCTTAGGGAAGCAATGTTTTCGCAAACTCTGCTATCGCCTAAGTGCAAACCCTCCCCCTGAAGGCATTAAAGTTTCAAGTTAACTGAAAAATTAAGTTTAGTTTTTAAATATAGAGTAAGTTTATATTTAATTTACTTTAAAATGCGTCCGTATATTACTGTTAGCAGCATACCTTGCGTCACAGAAATGCATGACGATTTTCTCATGATAAACTCAGTTCTGCAAAACTAAATGCTAATTTACATGTTATTCATAACGATTATACCTGATTTATATAAAGGGGCTTAGATTTTATTAAAGACAGAGCTACGAGTTATGAATTTTTCTCGATATAGAACTCTATTGACTGTGTTTAAGCATGGGAAATTGTGTTGCTCATTATCTTTTGGAGTTGCTCATTATCTTTTGGTGTTGCGTATCTCATTTACATACGGCAGCTCTATGCAACAGTTTAACATTTTGCTTTGATAGAGCTTGTTTACTCTTAGGCCCGTTTTTTCAGTACAAGTTCAACTCAGTTTGTCAGTTAAACTACGCTAAAACTTATTCTGCAGTTTTTCAGTCTACTTTAACTGAAGTTTAAGCTGAGGTTAAGCGGCCCATCTAGCAGGGTTAAACTCTATCAATTATTTGCGTTTGTTCGAAATGACATCGAATATACCCAACAAGCATTTGGGCTTCAGTACAATTAGAGCTCGTGTTGATAACTAGGCATACTTCTAAAATCTCAAGAGTTGTTTCGAAACAGTGGCTCAACTCGAGAATCATAATATACTCAGCTAAAGTGGGCATTTTTAATAAAGCAAAAAATTCTATTACTTAAGTTCAAAAAATGTAATTAACAACTTGTGGTTCTCTAACTGGACCCAAATGTAAGATTCCATACTACAGTATTTTTAGAAAAATAAAATGAAATATATATACATAATTTAAAAAATAAATAAATATGAAGCGCGACAGCCTTCGAAAAGATTTTAGGCAGAGCTTCTCTTCCAATTTGCATCGTGCTTCTTTTAATTTTTCCTACAAATTGGCGGGACGTGACCTACTTGTTTTATGCCGACTCCAAACGGCATCTGCAAAGCAGATGAGTTTTCACTGAGAGCTTTTCATGGCAGAAATACTCTCGGAGTGCTTGCCAAACACTGCCGAGGGGCGACCCCGCTTAGAAAAATTTTCTACTAATTAAAAAACCTTGTTTCCAAAATTTTGATGTTACTTTGCCTGGGGTGGAACCCAGTATCTTCGATGTGGTAGGCGAAGCACGCTACCATCACACCAACTCGGCCGCCTATATAATTTATTTTTGATTAATTACGCTTCATTACTGCTATTAACCAGGTGTTTATTTCTCACAATAAACAGCTGTGGGTTTTGGTGGTAGCACCGTGGAGATTTTTTTTTCACCTCAACTCGATATCCAACGTATGATATCAACTGGAGTTGAATATTCATTTGAGAACTGTACATTTCTCAAAATCTCTCGAAATTAGGATAGGAAATTAGGATAATAATTGTAAAATAATAATAAGCGGGGTCGCCCCTCGGACCTGTTGGGAAAGCACTCCGAGTGTATTTCTGCCATGAAAAACTAAAAGGAGCACGACGCAAATTGGAAGAGAAACTCGGCCTAAAATCTCTTCGGAGGTTGTCGAGTCACATTTATTTGTTTTTTAAATTATATATATTTCATTTTATTTTCTTGAAAATACTGTATTATGGAGTCCTGTTAGAGAAACACAAGTTGTTAATTAAATTTTTTCAACTTAAGTAATAGCATTTTTTGCTTTATAAAAAGTTCCCTCTTATGATGAGTACGCTATGATTCTCGAGTTGAGCCACTGTTTCGAAACAACTCTTGAGATTTTGGAAGTATGCCTAGTTATCAACATGAGCTCTAGTGGTACGCAAGCCCAAATGCTTGTTGGGTATATTCGACGCCATTTCGTACGAACGTAAATAACTGATAGGTTAACTAAAGTTTAAACCTGGCAGATTGGCCGCTTAAGTTCAGCTTAAACTTCAGTTAAAGTGGACTGAAAAACTGGAGAATAAGTTTAAGCGTAGTTTAACTGACAAACTGAGTTGAACTTGTACTGAGAAATCGGGCCTAAGTCTGAAACAAATTATTGAAGTCATAAAATAATGACATTGAGGCAGTTCTCTCAGTCTACTATCCGTAGAAAGCGTAGAATATAATATATATTAACTGCTGACCTTAACAGGCACCCTATTACGTGTATTAAGGCCGAGCCACAATGAAGTTTTTCATACAGATGCGTCCAAAGCAATCTTATGCATGCAAGTAACATCGGCACAATCACGCAAGATGTTACGTTTGTAAATATAAAGGAACTTAAGACTTGGCAATTGAAGTTTATTTCGCCCTGCCCTTTCACATACAAAATTTCACGAAGCACTGCTATAAACATTCTCACTATACAAGAAAAATACATACTAACACATTTTGTGTCCTATTCATTTGTTAAATTGAAATTTTTAACTATGAACAATGTGAGAAAAGTACGAACAAGTGCGAAAAATAATTTCACAGTGTGAAAGCACCTTTAGCCAAATGTCTAATTCTTCTTATGCTTTGCTTGCAACAAAAGTTGGAAGTTGGCGCCAGTGTCGCTCAATATGCCGTTCTCCATAACAATACGTGAAATCTTCTCATTTTGTATAAGATTGCGTTATACGCATCTGTATGAAAAACCGCTTATGTGACGGGGCTTTTATTATCAAAGTACTGATACGGAACGTTACAGTGAGGTTTGATCGCGATTCAGAGCTGGGTGGCTCATTGGAATGCCCTAAATTATATCTTCGCAAAACCAGATTTACCGTGTGATCTTGTTGCTAAAAATATTTACAATTTAGTAGTACAAATTTCTTGAGTGGTGCGTATTGCAAAAGCAAATTAACAGACGAAATTTTCTAAGTGTCATTTTATGTAGAATTTTTGGTGTTTTATAGAGCTGCCAACTGCTCTAAGGCCCGGTTTTGCAGTAGTTGGTTAAGCTAAGTTTAAACTAAGTTTGCTTAAACTCTAATCAAATTTAAACTCCAGTTAAACTACTTAGCAGTTTTTAGTCACAGTTTAAGACCGCGTATGGGGTATGTTTTTTTGTGTGGCAACATTTGTTTTTTTATTATCTAGATAATTTGTAGATACGGCAACAGCTGGATTTTGTTTACCCAACAAACATGGAAAAAAATTCTCCAGCGAAATATATATATAGCTCCGGAATTGATATCCAACATCATTATTTAATTATTCTTAAGCCATATAGTTCTTGAGTTGATATCCAACTTCATTCACCAATCACTATCCAACCTTCGAGAAATTTTGTAAAATTACATTAAATTCGAGTTGATCTCCAACGTCATTAATATTTTGCAATTAATATCCTAATTTCGAGAGATCTTGACAAATGTACATTCTCAAATGAATATTTAACTCCAGTTGATATCCTACATTGGATATCGAGTTGAGGTGAAGTTAGAAAAATCTCCAAGGTGGTACCACCAAACAAATAGCTACTTATTGTGAGAAATAAACACCTATTTGATAGCAGTAATGCGGCGTAAGTAATCAAAAATTAATTATATAGGCGGCCTCCGTGGTGTGATGGTAGCGTGCTTCGCCCACCACACCGAAGATCCTGGGTACATGCCCTGGGCAAAGCAACATCAAAATTTTAGAAACAAGGTTTTTCATATAGAACCTAATTTATCTAAGCGGGGTTGCCCCTCGCAAGTGTTTTGCAAGCACTCCGTTTGTATTTCTGCCATGAAAAGCTCTCAGTGAAAACTCATCTGCCTTGCAGATGCCGTTCGGAGTCGGCATAAAACAAGTAGGTCCCGTCCGGCCAATTTGTAGGAAATATTAAAAAGAATACGACGCAAATTGGAAGAGAAGCTCTGGCTAAAATCTCCTCGGAGGTTAGCGTGTCACATTTATTTATTTTTTAAATTATATATATTTCATTTTATTTTCGTGAAAAAACTGTAGTATGGAATCTTACATTTGAGTCCAGTTAAAGAACTAAATTTGTTAATTAAATTTGTTCAACACAAGTTTGTTTTATAAAAAAAGTTCCCTCTTTTACTGAGTACGCTATGATTCTCGAGTTGAGCCACCGTTTCGAAACAACTCTTGAGATTTTAGAAGTATGCCTAGTTATGAACACGAGCTCTAATGGTACTGAAGCCCAAATGCTTGTTGGGT
Source organism: Eurosta solidaginis (assembly GCF_040869045.1). Lineage (NCBI taxonomy): Eukaryota > Metazoa > Arthropoda > Insecta > Diptera > Tephritidae > Eurosta > Eurosta solidaginis. The sequence continues at coordinate 232,037,448 of NC_090321.1, read as the reverse complement.
ATATTCGATGCCATTTCGAACGAACGCAAATAACTGATAGGTTAACTAGAGTTTAACCCTGCCAGATGGGCCGCTTAAGCTCAGCTTAAACTTCAGTAGACTGAAAAACTGCAGAATAAGTTTAAGCATAGTTTAACTGACAAACTGAGTTGAACTTGTACTGTAAAACCGGGCCTTAAAGTAACAAGATAGTATGGCTTTTTAAAAAATAACTGAAATTTCCTGGTTTTTGTTTTGATTATCCTCAAAGTTTAAGAGGAAACGGCTGCTTTCGATTTCAAATATATATATTTTTTTAAAAACTTTATCTGTTTTTGTGACTGTTGGCGTTAATGAAGCGAGTGGCTCTGTGTGAAAAGAAAAAAGGTAATTATTTCATTAAACAAAATGATGCTTCTGTGTGAAATTGGGTGTGCTTGCCAAGTATTACGAAGTTCAATGTTGAGTATCCTGCAAATACATATCTCATCCGACAATTGGACCATCTAATTTTTGACATAGGCCCAATTTTTCTTCAATATTAGATAGTTTGAACTCCAAACATATCTCGTTAGATTATTTTTTAGATAAGATTTGAAAATATAAAACACTTCAAATTTTTAAAATTATTTGTTAAATTACTTGTTAATAGAAATTTTTTGTTCAGAAATGTACATACATACATACATGTAAGCAAAATATATGCCCGGCATATAACCATTGTGTACAAAACACAATGCATATAAATATATATAATTTTTTTTTAAATATTAACTAAGATGCACTGTTATATACTATTAAATGTAAAAAATTATATAAATCGTTTTAGTAGTAGAATTGGAGAGCTTGCAAATATTTATATATATCTAAAAAACAAAACGCCTATCAAGACAATTTTTTTATTATAACCTGTTAAATTTGAAATAATCAATTTCAAATGGAACGAAACAATAATAAATTTAGGCATTTGTAGTGGTGTTAATAAATCAAACGAATAAAGGTTTATGAAAATGTAAAAATATATGAAAAATGCATTCAACAAAATTAAATAATGTAGTTGAGTAACAGAAAAACTGCCAAATTGTGAACACTTGTTGTTGGTTATAAGTAATGCAAAAATAAGGGAGCGAAAATTAAACAAAAATATAAAAATGCAAGAAATCGTACATAGTATTTGGAGTCGAAATGGTCCCACAAAAAGGTAGCCGGGTTTGTATTGAGTGCATTTTCGTTGATGTTTGTTCGTTTGCACAATATTTGAACGTGAACAGTGAAACGATTCAGATTGACGCATTGACCTGTGTTTACGAGTCCTGCGCTCACGATTGATATATCCGGCGAACTGTGACAGCTTCCTACCATACGTGTGGGGGCGCCTCCGTTTATTGTGCAGAACGTCGTTTGTTCTATTTGATCCGCCAACATTTCACCCCTACTGTCCGCCCCAAGTTTGAATGCAATAGATCGTGATGGGCATTGAAATCGCCTAAGATAATGCGATTGTTGCTAGTGAGTAAGGCGCTGATATTAGGGCGGTATCCACTGGGCAACAGGTGGCAGGAGGGATGTAGATGTTGATGATTTCTAGGTTTTCATCGTCTGACCGGACAGATAAGCCTTGACGTTCTAAGACACTGTCCCTGCGGCCGATGTCGGAATCAAATATATTGTGACGAATATTATTATTATTATTTATTATTATTAATATGTCATTGGACAAAAATCCTTATAGACTATAGAATCTAAGAACTTATTACATACAGCTTAATTGTAATTAAAATATACAGCTTAAAAAGAGGAATTCAAAATTATCAAAAAATCGGCTCTTGGAAGCGAAAAATCAAGAGAGACTTTTTTACTTAGTACATTACTCACAAGTAGCGCGATTAACAGGAGCATAACTAGCATAATTTGTTCTGAAGTTATCTACATAGAAAGGAAAGAAATTCCGAAAAAGTCGTTGAGGAACATTAAAGCGAATCCTTTCCAACAGATCAGAACAGTCAATAACCCCCTTAATCACATTGGATACAAAAGTTAAACAGAGTATAGATCGCCGACTTTCAAGTGACTTGAGCCCTAAGAGCATAAGCCGAGAAGAATAGGAGGGCATGGGTTCTGAAAAGTTTAATGGACGAAGAGCATACTTTAGAAAAATATTATTAAAATATTAGTGACACTAAGTGATATTCACATCACTAGTCTGATGCTAAGTAAATGAAGCCGCAACAACAATAAAGCAGGCAGTCACTTGTATCTACATAAACGTATCAAGCATTATGTCTACACATATGTACGTACACGCAGCGGAGAGATACGCACAAACACATGCATATATCTTATCTGAGATGCTCCCAAAAGTAGGAAATTATCTGTGGAAGTATCACTCACATATACACGCGCATATGTGAAGCTAGAACGTGCATCTGTAGTAATGTTATAGCTGATAGCAAATTCTAGAAATAGAAACGCCTAAATATGCCAACGAGGAAACCAAAAAGTATAAAAGCAGCAGCAGTTGAGGCACGAGAAATTAAATTACCATCACCGCCAAAGAGGTTGAGGATGTCATCGGTCATGGTAAACCATCCAAAGCAGTGGGCCCAGACGGCATAGCCATACCGATGCTTAAAAGCCTAGGGGAAGAGGGTTTCAAATATTTAGCACATGTCTTCAACCTGTCTCTTTCCACCTTTCCCGAAAAATGGAAAATGGCCAAGGTGGTCCCGCTATCCCAACAACCATCTGATTGATGAGCCAACACCGCCTAGGGACTTAAGGAGTCATCTCCGTAAGCATTTTGAGGAAATACGGCACCTGAGAACTCAGCCGTATAAAGCAAAAAAACATAAGCAGGTCCTTGCTGAACTCCACAAACAGGCGTCGGACCTTTATACCAGGAATTGCCCGGTGAATCCAGTACTCAAAGAACAGTACCCAAAACTTGCGGAAGAGGAACGCATACTCCCCAGGGAAACGCGAGTCACTAGCTACGAAGTTGAGCTGGATACTGTAACAGGCTAAACTCTTACCTATCCAGAATCAACCCCGATATACAAAATGAATGCCCCGCTTGCAATGTGTCCCCACATGACACCAAACATCTATTTAATTGTAATGTGGAACTAACGCCTCTAACACCCCTTTCGTTATCAATCTGTGATCGGTCGCACCTATTGGGTTAGAGATTATAAGATTATTTTCCGGCAGACGCAGCAAAACCATTTCTCAGGACCGGGGTCAGGAGACGGACCCGGGTTGGATTCGATACCTTCCCGGGGCAAGAGAATATGGAGGATGACAATTTATGGGAGGAACGCAACAAATTAAATGGGGTTACACTGAAATGACAGTCCCTGGTCGGGGAAACTCCCGAGTCGCTCCGGTACATAGAACCGACTGCCTTGGGAAGCGGTCGCCGGGATCGAGCTGTTTATAAGGTCACGTTCCCTCGCTAAATTTGCGGTATAGGCAGGTGGTTGGATGCCAATATTACCATCGGCTGCCCGTTGACGCAGTTTACGAGTCCTGCGCTCACGATTGATATATCCGGCGGGCCCGTGTTTCTAACGGCTTCATTCTGTATTGCGAACGATAGCTCAGCCGAACGATTCGCCTACAAACGATTACGTCTAGCAATGGAGGGCAATTTTCGTTCGGCCTATACGTTTCTTACTTTATTTCAAACATAATAACCATAAATGATATGCTGCTATCGTTTAACGCTCTGAGAATGTTTGAGGGGTCGAAAAATAAATATTAGTAACCACAGGTGAGGTTGACAATTGGGTTCGCGAAGATTGAAAGCATTGTGCTAAAAACCCCTTGAATCCCGGCAAAGGATCACCAAGGTCGGTGACACTCCCCAAAACCTGCAGAGTGTGCCTTTGTCGCTACAAGAATAATGATGAAAGATCTGTTTTGATAAGACGGCCTAGGTATGCCTATTTCAAAATTTTGTTAACTAACTCTTTCAGAATTTGATCATGGACGTTCTATGCAGCCGATTTGAGGTAGTTTATTTTAGAATGAAGATTTTGGTGAAACAAAGTTGTCCTTGAATTGTTTATGGGATAGGAAGGTTGCTTTAAGAACTCTAAAGTAAAAAGTTTTTAGAGAAAATGGTACAGAATACAGCCCGGAAATTATATTAAAATCGTACTGCCAAGATTTTCAAATAGTGGCTAAATTAATCCCTAAATAGTGCCCAAATTACCCTACAAAAGGTCGAATTATAGCCCCGAAGTTCTGCAAAGAAGATCATTTCAACCGTTTTGGAAATACATAGTTCTAAAACTATTTGCTGGGATAGTATGTATATTCTAAGATAAGTAAATAGCAAAACAGATAATTAAATTTTGAAAACTTCATTTGAACCATTTTCTTAGTTTATCGCAGAATGTACACTGAAAGAAATGGTGCTAGTAAAATCAACAAATCGGTTCTGTTGTTCTTGACTTAACGGATATTCGGTGAAATTGATCGAATTATGCTTAATTCGGCCGAGTTCTTTGTCAAGTGAACAAATTAGTTTAGTTATTTCTACAGAAGAGAAATTGTCGCACTTAAGTTAACAAAATTCTGTAAAATTGACAGATTCCTAATCAATCTAACTGATTTTTTTGTTAACACAACTTATCTCACTGGTCATTTCAACAGCGATCAACAGTCAATACATGAGCAAATTTCAAAGAGAATTTTACGCTGACTCCGCTCTCTACTTTGTACTTATGTATGCTGTGTATTATACGTAAGCACATATTTACGTATGTATATGGCGGCCGCCGTGGTGTGATGGTAGCGTGCTCCGCCTACCCCATCGAAGACCCTGGGTTGACACCCCGGGCAAGGTAACATAAAAATTTTATAAATAAGGTTTTTCAATTAGTAGAAAATTTTCCTAAGCGGGGTCGCCCCTCGGCACTGTTCGGCAAGCACTCCGAGTGTATTTCTGCCATGAAAAGATCTCGGTGAAAACTCATCTGCCTTGCAAATGCCGCAACATAGGTACTTTCGTACAAAGCTGTCGCAACAACTTTTTTTGTTCATTTGACTACTAAAATGGTCAATTACGAATCAACGATTTGTGCGCAGTTGATTCAACACCTTGTTGCGATGGATAAAAATTGACAGAAATTTCGGTTGAATTGACCCGTATTTCGGTTGATTTTACCAGTCTTTTTCTTTGAGTGTAGTGTTATATTTCCGCTGAAAACTGTATTTTTCCAATATACAAATAAATAAATAAAAAAAGCATATACAAATTAAATTATAATATTAATAAAGTCGTATTTAAGGAGACCGGTTAAAAAGGTTGATAATGAAATAAAATAAAAAAAAGATAAAAAAAAATTTAAGGACTACCTTTATATAAATGAACCAAAAAATAGAAGCCAATTTTTTTCTTTTTTTTACAGACACAGTCTTGTTTAATTTTGACTAAAAAACTTTAACAATAGCTCTTGTAAAAGAATTTTGAGATTTAAAATTATAAAGGGGGAGCGCAATATTTCAATTTAAGGCAAACCATGTACTTGGGATTAACTAATTGATTATTTAAAATTCAAACACGCGCTCTACCTTTAAAATTTTAAATCCAAAAATTCTTTTACAAGAGCTATTGTTAAAGTTTTTTAATCAAAATTCAACAAGACTATGTCTGTATTAAAGGAAAAATTGCCATCTATTTTTTGGTCCATTTATATAAAGGTAGTCCTTAAAATTTTTTTATCATCTTTTTATTTTCAATTTTTTAGTACTGCCTACAAAAAGGCAACTGCAACTTTGATTAGTAATTTAAGTAATTCCTAACGCCGTTCTTTGGCGTTGCTCGGACGTACTGCGTCTATATCTACATATATTCGGCTTAGGTGACTGTAGAAAGATGTATGTGTGCTACATATAAATCAGTGAATTATTATATCTGTTCGATGTTCTTGATATTGGTAGAGCGGGTGAGTTGGAAAAATGGGATGAATGTGGTGAATGTTACTTCCATACGCCTTTGGAATGCTCTTCCCGCAAGACTTCGACAAATGGGAGATGCTCGGCTCTTCAAAAATGAGCTAACCACGTTTTATAATGATTTGTAAGCTGAAACTATTTTTTATTCTTGCTAATGAAATTGTATTCTCCCCTATTCTGCATTTCGATGACGTTCCCGTTCTACGCTCCGCTTTAATCGAAGTTTGGTATTCTGCATTACGACGGAATCGTAAAGAGAAGAGGAAGAGCACATGATTTTTCGAAATCAGCTGTTGGTACGGAATGTGTGAACATTGGAACAAAATAAATTAAAGAAAATTTGTAAAAAACATTGAAAAACGTTTATATTTTATTATCCACGCCATTTTGTACAAAAAAAGCAATAGAATATATTGCCGCAGTGTTATATTTTTTTGAGTGAAGTGTTTTCATAATTGTATGTGTGTTTTTGTCGTTCTTTTGGCCAATTCCCTGCCGTGGCCACCAAGCTTTGTTAAAACGGATTCCTGCACGAATATAGTTCACATTTTCTGAATTTTAAGGATGGTAATTTCATTGCAATGGCCTAAAATACTTTATAAAGGTTTATTTATTCTTTCCGCAAGGATTGTTTACGTTTTCGCTTCACCGTCCTCTACGCCGGCAGCTTGCTTTGGAATATAACTGGACCCAACGAACAAACACAAATTATAGCTGTCTATTATAATGGAATCAATAGCCGCGGCATTATTTATGGAGTTGGAAAGCAACGCACACGAAAATTGCCAGGCGAGAATGGAAAGGCAAATATTGCGAGATTTGTGTAATCCATTTGAGATGAGTGACGAATTGTAAGAAATTTAACTTAAAAGTGGTAAAGTTTAATGACTTATTTTCTTATTTAGGTTCAAAAAAAACTTTCGACTTAACAAGGATGCTTTCAAGTATGTGTTAGATACTTTTGCGGGGCAAATACGTCCAAGGACTTCGACATCGGCATGTTGTTTTTGACCTGGATACGTATAAAAACAATCATCATCAAGCCTTCTACGTTTCTTAACAAGTTTTACTTACATTTTTGTTAAAATTCTGTTATAAATTAATAACGAAATAAAAAGAAAATATTTTTCCGCCAACCAATTTGCAACTTAGAAAAACGGAACTACGATCGAAATGCAGAATACGCAAAATCGAACGATTCGAAGTTGGATCGAAAGAGATTGGAACCCAGAATACCAAAATTACCAAATCGAAAAAATTCCAATCCAAGTCGAAATGCAGAATAGGGCTGATTATCTCATCTTGTTTCCTTTTTCCTTTCCCGCTATTGTCTAAATGGTGATTACTACTTGCTTAATCTAATAATCATATTTGTATAAGTATCATTTCTATTTTTACCAATATTATTGTTGTATAGCTTTATTTACTTGATGTTAATTCTATTGCCATATTCAGCCCTATTCTGCATTTCGACTTGGATTGGAATTTTTTCGATTTGGCAATTTTGGTATTCTGTGTTCCAATCTCTTTCGATCCAAGTTCGAATCGTTCGATTTTGTGTATTCTGCATTTCGATCGTAGTTCCGTTTTTCTAAGTTGCAAATTTGTTGGCGGAAAAATATTTTCTTTTTATTTTTTTATTAATTTATAACAGAATTTTAACAAAAATGTAAGTAAAACTTGCTAAGAAACGTAAAAGGCTTGATGATGACTGTTTTTTATATGTTTCCAGGTCAAAAACAACATGTCGATGTCGAAGTCCTTGGACGTATTTGCCCCGCAAAAGTATCTAACACATACTTGAAAGCATCCTTATTAAGTCGAAAGTTTTTTTTTTTGAACCTAAATAAGAAAATAAGTCATTAAACTTTACCACTTTTAAGTTAAATTTTTACACAAATCTCGCAATATTTGCCTTTCCATTCTCGCCTGGCCATTTTCGTATGCGTTGCTTTCCAACTCCACAAATAATGCCGCGGCTATTGATTCCAACATAATAGACAGCTATAATTTGTGTCTGTTTGTTGGGTCCAGTTATATGGCAAAGCAAGCTGCCAGCGTAGAAGGTGAAGCGAAAACGTAAACAATCTTTGTGGAAAGAATAAATAAATCTTCATAAAGCATAAAGTATTTTAGGTCAGTGCAATGAAATTAGCATCCATAAAATTCAGACAATGTCAACTATATTCGTGCAGGAATCCGTTTTAACAAAACTTGGTGGCCACGGCAGGGAATTGGCCAAAAGAACGACAAAAACACGCATACAATTATGAAAGCACTTCACTCAAAACAATATAACACTGCGGCAATATATTCTATTGCTTTTTTTTGTACAAAATGGCGTGGATAATAAAATATAACCGTTTTTCAGTGTTTTTTTTACAAATTTTCCTCAATTTATTTTGTTCCAGTGTTCACACATTCCGTACAAACAGCTGATTTCGAAAAATCATTTTCTCTTCCTCTTCTCGTTACGATTCCGTCGTAATGCAGAATACCCAACTTCGATTAAACGGAGCGTAGAACGGGAACGTAATCGAAATGCAGAATAGGGGTGATTAATTCATCTTAAATTTAACTATTTACAATTCCTGACTAGCACTGTAAAATAATTTACCAAATTGTTGTGCTAGGAAATATTTAAATAAATAAATATAAAACAAACACCCCTATCATGCGTTTCGTTCCTTCGGACGCTGGTGGAAACCGTTGGCTATATCTGACTTACTCTCCATCATATCTGCCAATTTTCCATATTGCTCTGGTGTTGTTGTTTTTGACCTGAAAGCATATCAAAAAACATCATTCGAGCGCAAAAACTGGAAATATCGTGAGTTTTACAACTCTTAAATAAAAGTTTTACTTACATTTTAAGAAAATTAAAAAAAATCACGCAAATTAATAAAATTTGTACAGCTAAATAAAAAAACAAAAAGTTCTCCGCCAACAAAATTGCAACTTAGAAAAACGGAGATCGTAGTGATCGTAGCAACTGATGAAGACACTACGTATGTGTCGAAACAATTGTTTTGCTCTTGTATTTTTAATTTAATAAAGACAAAAACAATAAATATATTGTTTAAACGACTTTAAGGTGTATCAATTTTATATTGTCGTGTAGCGGAACTTTGTTTTTTTTTGTAGATTGTATTGTCACCAAGCCTCGAGCTGTGTGCCAAGTTTCAAGTCTCTATGTCACCGGGAAGTTAGTTAAAAATGGATTGAAAAATTCCCAAATCAAAACTAATTTTCTTAATATCTCGATCCATGCGCCACCTAGCGAATTTTTTTTTAATCAAATAATGCATTGTCACCGGGGACTGACTCACGGCCCAAGTTTCAAGTCTCTAGCTCACCGGCAATTTACTCAAAAATCGATCGCCAGATACCCCTCGTTTTTCAGGGATTTGTAGTTATCTCAATTAGCGCGCCACCTAGCGGAACTTTGTTTTTTGTAGATTGTATTGTCACCAAGCCTAGAACTGTGTGCCAAGTTTCAAGTCTCGAGGTCACCGGGAAGTTAGTTAAAGAGGATTGAACGATTCCCAAATCAAAACTAATTTTCTTAACATCTCGATCCATGCGCCACCGCCACCAAGTTTCAAGTCTCTCAGGAAAGTTCATAGGAAAGTTACTTAAAAATCGATCGCAAGATTCCATGCGTTTTTTCAGAGATTTTCGTTTATCTCGATTCGTCTGCCACCTGGCGGCATTTTGTTTTCCACGAATTGTAGTGCCATCGACTCGCAAACTATGTGCTAAGTTTCAAGTCTCTGGATCACCGAGAAGTTAGTTAAAAGTCGATCGCAAAATTTCCATTTTAAAATTATATTTCTGTATATTCCGAATAGTGCGCCACCTAGCGCATTTTTTCACTTGCATTGTAATGTCTCCCAGATCTGAACTATGTTCTAAGTATCAAGTGTCTAGCTCAACAGAAGAAGACTTTTCCGTGGGTCAAAAATTCGTATGGAATTGAGGGGACAAACATGAAAGCGACTTAATATAAAGGTATAAAAAATTGTTTCACAGAAGAGGTATGTACTAAATTTAGTTTTATTTCGTTTCCCATTTCGTTAACGACTTGAAATGCTAAACTGCACTATAGTTTACCAATTTATGTCCTTTTCGAATTGTAAACAGAATTTTGTTTTTAACAAAACTTTTAAGTTACGACCTGCTCTTAGGAAAGGTCGATATATGTATATAGATGCGCTTATGTACAAATCTATGTATATTTGTTATGGTTTTACTTAATCTTGCCTTTGATTGGCAAATAACATTTCAGTTTTCTTTGTTAATAATTAAAAATAAATAAATAAATTACAAAAAAATCACAGGAACGTCCTGGAGCACGATGCTACCTAAGCTTAAACTTCATATATACAAAAATATACTATTTTTGGTCAAGATCTTCGCCATGACAGTATATGCGATTTAATCGAGGGTGGCCCATGTCGCCGCTCAGCTTCTGCTACAAAAGCATGTTCCATTTGATCACAGATCAAATCGAAGAAGATATTCGCAATATTACTATGTATAAGGGATTTAAACTCAAATTTTACTTTAAAATCAATAACACACGATTGTGGAATATCTTTGAGTCCGGGACTGAAGCGCCATTCATTCAACAAATAATTGAATAAACGTCCATCATTACATACTGATTTAACAAGAGTGGGCTCTGCAAGTGTAACAGTCGATGTATAACGTTCGTTAAGTGGTGGAAAACCAACAATGAGATCGGCTTTGAATCTATTCTGTTGTTTACTATGTACTAGTGACTTTTTTACGTAAGGAACAAATCTGTAATAGTTTGTTACATCTGCGACCACTTCATACATTTCTTGCACAGAGTAACTGAAAGGATAGAAAAGCGACGAGATTAATATTTGTATGTTAATTGGTAACAACCAAAGACTTTTACCCAATCAATTCCTTTTTAACATATTCCCGATTCTTATTTGTGAAATCACTGAATGTAAACAAGCCTCGCTGAGAACAAATTGCATTATTTTTTGTTGCTGTGCTAAAATATATAAATAACACTTTAAGAATACATACATATATGAAATGTAGTATGGATTTTTAAGTGCGTGCATGATATATGTATTTTGAATTCAAAAAGCTGCTTGCTTCAAGCAACGACAAGAAGAGTTAAGTAACCGCCAGCGGGTTAGGGGGTCAGAATATACCCGCGGTAGGAATGCCTGTCGTAAGAGGCGACTAAAATACCAGATTCAAGGGGCTGTGTAGCGCAACCCTTCAGGTTGCCAGCGCAATATATAGCTTCGCCAAACCTAATTGTCAACCTCACCCACCCGCGGCGAATCCTGTTTCACTTACAGACGAGGCTCTGGCGACCCCAAGCTCCTCCTGGAACTTGCGGTAGGGAGGGAGGGATGGCCTGAAGGTTTAATGTGGCCACATAAATTGTTCCCGAGATGGTCGGGCTAGCACCTTAATGGTGCTGTGTTACCGGAGCGTACCGGAACTGTATCCGGCAAAGGACCATCACATGGATAGCACTCTCCAAAGCCTTCGGGGAGCAACCTTATCGTTACAACAACAACAACAAGAGTCAAGTACATGAAAAACAATATGTTCACACGCTGCTTCTGGTAGGATGTCACAGACCATTAGTAACATTTAATTTACCAACCATCGTACAATTAGTTAGGGTGTGTTCGAGCTGCAGTTGTTGCAGCAGTTCTACTTTTCATGACAGAGTATCACGTTCTTCTGTAAATTTTAAAAAATTTCGCCGCGCTATTGAAACACATTTTCAACTTGAGTACCAGCAATTAGCAATACTGCTGTTATTATTTGCCGGCTCGAACACATCCTTAATCTTTTCAACTTTTGCTAAGAATATTGTAGGACATGACAGTGTCTGTTGGTCCATCTGGACATATATACATATATTGGTGCTGTGAGAACAGTTGTATTATTAAACATAGTTTACCTATACCAATTTCTTCTATGGATCTTAGTGTGGTCACATTCTAGCCTGATTAATATGTGTTCGTTTACAATCATGTTTGTAACAGAACTTGCGTCGTGTAGATAATATTGACAAGTATAGAGAATCTAGAACAAGCTATAAAGCTACCTACTGCGCTTATCAACCTATTGAATCTTATGTTTAGACCTTCATCCCACGCTTCCCAAGGCAGTCGGTTCTATGTACCGGAGCGACTCGGGATTTTTCCCGACCAAGGACTGTCATTTCAGTGTAACCCCATTTAATTTGTTTCGTCCCTCCCACAAATTGTCATCCTCCCAGCAGCTCCTTGAGCAGGACTGCTCCATATTCTCTTGCTCCGGGAAGGTATCGATTCCAATCCGGGTCCGTCTCCTGACCCCGGTCCTGAGAAATGGTTTTGCTGCATCTGCCGGAAAAGAATCTTTTTAGGACGGTCATACTCTGTGCAGTGTGTCTCGTGTAAGGGATGGTTGCATCAGACAGGTTGTTCTGGGCTTGATCCCAAAACCCGACGTCCACGTAACTTTTATAAATCTTTTGTGGCTCCTTGCTGTTCACGCCCAAGGGCGCCCCGTAGTCTACGTCTAAGCGCCCCCCCCCCCCCCCCCCCCCCCCCCCCATTACCTTCCAGCAGTCCCGCTGCTCAGCAAGCCACAACAAGTACCCGTTGCTGCTCGCGCCTTACGGCGCCAACAACTCAAACAGCTGCTACCACTCATAACTACAATCTTCGTAGTAGAGTTGGAAGCAATTCTGAGCAACAGCCCCTGCCCCCGTCTTCTCCCCCCCTCTTTTCCGGCAGCAATCGTGTAGGTCAGGGAAACAGACTCTTAGTCCCTACCTCCGTTTGCACCGTTTGCCAGCACAGAATATATATGTTTGCGACATCCGCCCAATGCAGCTCCTGCCTTGGGTGGTGCCACTTTCCTAGATGTTCTGGTCTCCGCGATGGCAACCCCTCGACGGGTTTCATCGCGCCATGTTGCCAGGTCGCAAACCCAAATCATCCGGGTACCCCAATGCTTGCCCAAGGACGCCCAGTCCCAGGGCCACAACAGCAATTGCGTCCTGGCCTTCCTCAACCCAGGCGTAGTCACCCGTCACTTACCCCCAGAGTGGCGACGTCTCCCCTCATGCACTTCAGAATTCTGCAGTTAAACTGTAATGGACTAACTGGGAAGATTACGGAGATAGTCAATTTCATGAAGCGGCACAACATCCGCATTGCTGCGATTCAAGAGACTAAACTCACAGCACGATCTGCATTGCAGACCTGCTCTGGGTATAATGTCCACAGAAAAGATCGCGAGAGCGGAAATGGAGGCGGCCGCGCGTTTATAATACACCACTCTGTGCAATATCACATATTTGATCCTGGCATCGACCGCAGGGACAACGTCTTAGAACGTCAAGGCCTATCTGTCCGGTCAGGCGATGCAAACCTAGAAATCATCAACATCTACATTCCCCCTGCCACCTGTTGCCCCGGTGGATACCACCCTAATATCAGAGCCTTACTCACTGGAAACACTCGCATTATTTTAGGCGACTTCAATGCCCATCATGATTTATGGCATTCAAATTTGCGGGCGGACAGTAGGGGCGAGATGTTGGCGGATCAAATAGAAGAAACGACGTTCTGCACAATAAACGGAGACGCCCCCACACGTATGGTAGGAAGCTGTCACAGTTCGCCAGATATCTCAATCGTGAGCGCAGAACTCGTAAACTGCGTCAACTGGCAGCCGATGGTATCATTGGCATCCGACCACCTGCCTATACTTGTTTCGCTCGAGCGTACCGCCGACTTCATCGTCACCGAAAAACGCACTTTCATAAACTTTAAAAAAGGAAAGTGGGAAGAATATAAATCCTTTACAGACAACCTCTTTGCTGCCCTCCCTATCCCGACTGATGCCCGCCAAGGGGAGCGTGCCTTCCGCAATGTCATTGAATCCGCCTCGGCACGTTTCATTCCCGCCGGGAGAATTCCCGAAATTCGGCCCACTTCCCGGCGGAGGCCGCAAACTTAGCGAGAGAACGTGACCTTATAAGGCAGCTTGATCCAGGCGACCCCCAAATAAGGGATATAAACCAACGCATCAGATTGCTTGTGGATGAACACAAGCGGGCGAAATGGGAGGAGCACCTAAGAGGTTGTAACCTCTCTACCGGTGTGGGTAAACTTTGGTCCACCGTAAAGTCCCTATCGAATCCGACTAAGCACAAAGACAAAGTTTCCATCGCTTCCCAAGGCAGTCGGTTCTATGTACCGGAGCGACTCGGGATTTTTCCCGACCAAGGACTGTCATTTCAGTGTAACCCCATTTAATTTAATTTGTTTCGTCCCTCCCACAAATTGTCATCCTCCCAGCAGCTCCTTGCAGCAGGACTGCTCCATATTCTCTTGCTCCGGGAAGGTATCGAATCCAATCCGGGTCCGTCTCCTGACCTCGGTCCTGAGAAATGGTTTTGCTGCATCTGCCGGAAAAGAATCTTTTTAGGACGGTCATACTCTGTTCAGTGTGTCTCGTGTAAGGGATGGTTGCATCGGACAGGTTGTTCTGGGCTTGATTCCAAAACCCGACGTCCACGTAACTTTTATAAATCTTTTGTGGCTCCTTGCTGTTCACGCCCAAGGGCGTCCCGTAGTCTACGTCTAAGCGCCCCCCCATTACCTTCCAGCAGCCCCGCTGCTCAGCAAGCCACAACAAGTACCCGCTGCTGCTCGCGCCTTACGGCGCCAACAACTCAAACAGCTGCTACCATTCATAACTACAATCTTCGTAGTAGAGTCGGAAGCAATGCTGAGCAACAGCCCCTGCCCCGTCTTCTCCCCCCCTCTTTTCCGGCAGCAATCGTGTAGGTCAGGGAAACAGACTCTTAGTCCCTACCTCCGTTTGCACCGTTTGCCAGCACAGAATATATATGTTTGCGACATCCGCCCAATGCAGCTCCTGCCTCGGGTGGTGCCACTTTCCTAGATGTTCTGGTCTCCGCGACGGCAACCCCTCGGCGGGTTTCATCGCGCCATGTTGCCAGGTCGCAAACCCAAATCATCCGGGTACCCCAATGCTTGCCCAAGGACGCCCAGTCCCAGGGCCACAACAGCAATTGCGTCCTGGCCTTCCTGAACCCACGCGTAGTCACCCGTCACTTACCCCCAGAGTGGCGACGTCTCCCCTCATGCACTTCAGAATTCTGCAGTTAAACTGTAATGGACTAACTGGGAAGATTACGGAGATAGTAAATTTCATGAAGCGGCACAACATCCGCATTGCTGCGATTCAAGAGACTAAACTCACAGCACGATCTGCATTGCAGTCCTGCTCTGGGTATAATGTCCACAGAAAAGATCGCGATAGCGGAAATGGAGGCGGCCTCGCGTTTATAATACACCACTCTGTGCAATATCACATATTTGATCCTGGCATCGACCGCAGGGATAACGTCTTAGAACGTCAAGGCCTATCTGTCCGGTCAGGCGATGCAAACCTAGAAATCATCAACATCTACATCCCCCCTGCCACCTGTTGCCCCGGTGGATACCACCCTAATATTAGAGGCTTACTCACTGGAAACAATCGCATTATTTTAGGCGACTTCAATGCCCATCATGATCTATGGCATTCAAATTTGCGGGCGGACAGTAGGGGCGAGATGTTGGCGGATCAAATAGAAGAAACGACGTTCTGCACAATAAACGGAGACGCCCCCACACGTATGGTAGGAAGCTGTCACAGTTCGCCAGATATCTCAATCGTGAGCGCAGAACTCGTAAACTGCGTCAACTGGCAGCCGATGGTATCATTGGCATCCGACCACCTGCCTATACTTGTTTCGCTCGAGCGTACCGCCGACTTCATCGTCACCGAAAAACGCACTTTCATAAACTTTAAAAAAGGAAAGTGGGGAGAATATAAATCCTTTACAGACAACCTCTTTGCTGCCCTCCCTATCCCGACTGATGCCCGCCAAGGGGAGCGTGCCTTTCGCAAGGTCATTGAATCCGCCTCGGCACGTTTCATTCCCGCCGGGAGAATTCCCGAAATCCGGCCCCACTTCCCGGCGGAGGCCGCAAACTTAGCGAGAGGACGGGACCTTATAAGGCAGCTTGATCCAGGCGACCCCCAAATAAGGGATATAAACCAACGCATCAGATTGCTTGTGGATGAACACAAGCGGGCGAAATGGGAGGAGCACCTAAGAGGTTGTAACCTCTCTACCGGTGTGGGTAAACTTTGGTCCACCGTAAAGTCCCTATCGAATCCGACTAAGCACAAAGACAAAGTTTCCATCGCCTTTGGCGACAAAGTGCTGTCGGATGCGAAAAAATGCGCGAGCGCTTTCTGCCGACAATATATAATGCATTCTACGGTCGACAAAGTTAGACGGAGGGCCAACAGACACGCACATAAACACAAATTCAGCGCGTCACCAATCACCATCACCGCTAAAGAGGTTGAGGACGCCATTGGTCGCGCTAAACCATCCAAAGCAGTGGGCCCAGACGGCATAGCCATGCCGATGCTTAAAAGCCTAGGGAAAGAGGGTTTCAAATATTTAGCGCAGGTCTTCAACCTGTCTCTTTCCACCTTTGTCATACCCGAGAAATGGAGAATGGCCAAGGTGGTCCCGCTACTAAAGCCTGGTAAACCAGCTAACATAGGAGAGTCGTATCGTCCGATATCTCTCCTATCGCCAGTAGCAAAGACGCTCGAAGCCATTCTGCTCCCTTATTTCCAAGCAAATTTGCAACTAGCCTCCCATCAGCATGGCTTCAGAAAACTCCATAGCACTACCTCCGCGCTAAATGCCATTAGTACCCAGATAAATTGCGGTTTAAATCAAAACCCCCACCATAGAACAGTACTCGTAGCGCTAGACCTATCAAAAGCTTTTGATACGGTCAACCACGGCTCGTTACTGCAAGACCTGGAAGGGTCTACCCTTCCCCCATGTCTTAAAAGGTGGACCGCAAATTATCTGGGTGGTCGGCAGGCATCGGTGCTATTTAGAAATGAAACATCAAAGCCAAGGAGAATTAAACAAGGGGTGCCACAGGGTGGTGTCCTATCCCCACTTTTGTTTAATTTCTACATATCTAAACTACCTTCACCACCGGAAGGAGTCACAATCGTTTCCTACGCCGATGACTGCACAGTAATGGCCACAGGCCCAGGCCCACAGATCGATGAGCTATGCAATAAAATAAACGGCTACCTCCCTGATCTCTCCAGTTTTTTCGCCTCGCGAAACCTGGCATTATCACCGACTAAATCTTCCGTGACCTTATTTACAACATGGACGTCCCAAATGTCGACCATTTTGAACATCCACGTCGATGGCTCTACGCTACCGACTGTCCTACACCCCAAAATCTTGGGTGTGACGTTTGATCAGGATCTACATTTTGGTGAGCACGCAGCCGCAATTGTTCCGAGAATTCAGAGCCGTAACAAAATCCTCAAATCCCTTGCTGGCAGTACCTGGGGAAAAGATAAAGAAACGCTCATGACTACATACAAAGCAATTAGCCAGCCGATTACGTGCTACGCGTCACCCATATGGTCGCCAAGCCTAAAAATTACCCACTGGAAGAAGCTACAGGCCTGCCAAAATACTGCTCTCAGAATTGCAACGGGCTGTCTTCTTATGTCCCCAGAACACCATCTACATAATGAGGCGAGAATACTCCCCATCAGGGAAAGAAACGAGATGCTGACCAAACAGTTCCTGTTGAATACCCAGAAACCTGGGCATCCCAACAGACATCTGATTGACGAGCCAGCACCGCCTAGGGGCTTAAGGAGTCATCTCCGTAAGCATTTTGAGGAAATACGGCATCTGAGAACACAGCCGTATGAAGCGAAAAAACACAAGCAGGTCCTTGGTGAACTCCACAAACAGGCGTCGGACCTTTATGCCGGGAATTGCCCGGTGAACCCAGTACTCAAAGTAAAGTATCCAAAACTTGCGGAAGAGGAACGCATACTCCCCAGGGAAACGCGTGTCACTCTGGCTCAACTTCGTTCTGGATACTGTAACAGGTTAAACTCTTACATATCCAGAATCAACCCCGACATACAAAATGTATGCCCCGCTTGCAATGTGTCCCCACATGACACCAACCATCTCTTTAATTGTAATGTGGAACCAACGCCTCTAACACCCCTTTCCCTATGGTCCACCCCTGTTGAAACAGCAAGTTTCCTTGGACTCCCGTTAGAGGATATTGATGACAGTTTGTGATCGGTCGCGTCTGTTAGGTGGGGCGAAGCACTGCTACAACAACAACAACAACAACAAAGTTTCCATCGCCTTTGGCGACAAAGTGCTGTCGGATGCGAAAAAATGCGCGAGCGCTTTCTGCCGACAATATATAATGCATTCTACGGTCGACAAAGTTAGACGGAGGGCCAACAGACACGCACATAAACACAAATTCAGCGCGTCACCAATCACCATCACCGCTAAAGAGGTTGAGGACGCCATTGGTCGCGCTAAACCATCCAAAGCAGTGGGCCCAGACGGCATAGCCATGCCGATGCTTAAAAGCCTAGGGAAAGAGGGTTTCAAATATTTAGCGCAGGTCTTCAACCTGTCTCTTTCCACCTTTGTCATCCCCGAGAAATGGAGAATGGCCAAGGTGGTCCCGCTACTAAAGCCTGGTAAACCAGCTAACATAGGAGAGTCGTATCGTCCGATATCTCTCCTATCGCCGGTAGCAAAGACGCTCGAAGCCATTTTGCTCCCTTATTTCCAAGCAAATTTGCAACTAGCCTCCCATCAGCATGGCTTCAGAAAACTCCATAGCACTACCTCCGCGCTAAATGCCATTAGCACCCAGATAAATTGCGGTTTAAATCAAAACCCCCACCATAGAACAGTACTCGTAGCGCTAGACCTATCAAAAGCTTTTGATACGGTCAACCATGGCTCGTTACTGCAAGACCTGGAAGGGTCTACCCTTCCCCCATGTCTTAAAAGGTGGACCGCAAATTATCTGGGTGGTCGGCAGGCATCGGTGCTATTTAGAAACGAAACATCAAAGCCAAGGAGAATTAAACAAGGGGTGCCACAGGGTGGTGTCCTATCCCCACTTTTGTTTAATTTCTACATAGCTAAGCTACTGTAGGACATTCACTTGTTAAAAAACAACTTGTTTATTTTAATTTTATCAAACAATTTTTTATATAACTTTTTGTAAAACATCAAAATGAAAAAAATATTTTCACTCTAAATAAATTTTAGTTGCTAAAGAATTATTAAAAAATAAAGAACGCTTTATCGTATTTATCAAATACGATATATTGGTGACTCCGAACCAGACAATGCCGTTTCATCACAGCAATCAACCACAATAAACACGAATCCGCTATCCACAATCAGCAACACGTTTGTGCCATCTTCAAGCAATTCACAAGGAGGAATTCATCTACGAATTCCGAAATTCTGGAAGGAAAACCCATTGATATGGTTTGCACAAATCGAGGCACAGTTCGAACATCACGGAATTGTGTCAGAGAAAACAAAATATTTCACGATTCTTCCTGAATTAGAATCTGATATATTAAGTCAGGTAAGCGATATTATTCTGGCATAACCTCAGAATATATATACGCAGCTTAAACAACGTCTCATCGATCATTTTTCAATTTCCGAGGAGAAGAGAATCCAAAAGTTGTTGAACGATTTGGACATAGGGGACAAAAAACCTAGTTGTCTTCTGCGGGAAATGCGTGGTCTCTCGCATGGTGGAGTTACCGATGACTTCCTGCGAACATTGTGGCTACAACGTCTACCTTCACAAACGCAAGCTGTTTTGGCAACATCTTCTGAAACGTTGGATAAACTTGCAGTAATGGCAGATAAAATTCAAGCAATTTCAGCACAACAACAATCAACTATTGCAGCAATACAATCGTTTCCTAATCTTTCGGATCTTCAACAACAAATAACAAATTTGAGCACAGCTATTGGCAATCTTCAAAAACAACACTTTCGACGCAGAAGTCGCTCAAATTCGCATAGGCGTTACACAACTAAGTCAGCTAATACAACCGAGTGGTGCTATTATCATCGTAGATTTAGGTCTCAAGCCCGGAATTGTCGACAGCCGTGTTCATTCGAGCAACACCTTCAGGGAAACTCGCCGGTCGGTCACTAGATGAAGCTAGTGGCCGATACTCTACAATTAATCGTTTACATATCTTTGATAAGTCCACCAACAAAAAGTTTTTGATAGACACTGGAGCGGATGTGTCGGTTCTCCCATCAGCAGGTATATCTAACAAAAAGCAAGACAAATACAAACTTTTTGCTGCTAACGGTACAGTTATCAACACATTTGGTACTCAACTTTTAACCCCAACTTTTGGTTTACGTCGTTCCTTTGCTTGGGAATTCATTATTGCTGATGTTAGCAGTCCTATAATTGGCGCAGATTTTTTGAAACATTTTGGATTGTTGGTAGATTTAAAAGAAGGCTGTTTGGTAGATTGTGAAACTGGTCTGAGCTCTTCCGGTAAGTTATGTGAATTAAGAGAGTTACCAGCGATAAAGACTCTTGTAAGTTCAACCATATATCATAAACTTTTATCTAAATATCCGGATTTAACGAATCCTTCGTTGCATCAGAAAAAAGTTCCTCATTGTGTTGAACATGTCATCGAGACAAAAGGTCCTCCGATATTTTCAAGGCCTCGTCGTTTAGCACTGGACAAGCTCGAAATTGCAAAACGAGAGGTTCAATTTATGGTCGATCAAGGACTTTGTTGCCCATCTAAAAGTTCTTGGTCAAGTCCGTTACATATGGTATTAAAGAAAAATGGCCAGTGGCGTCCGTGCGGAGACTATCGTCGTCTTAACGCTCAAACTCTTCCTGATCGTTATCCCATTCCGCACATCCATGATTTCGCTTATGGGCTCTCAGGAAAGACAGTTTTTTCTACCATTGATTTAGTTCGAGCTTACAATCAAATTCCGGTTGCTCCTACCGATGTTTCAAAAACGGCTATAATTACCCCGTTCGGATTATTTGAGTTCCGATTTATAACTTTTGGCTTATGTAACGCCGCTCAAACGTTTCAGCGGTTCATGCATGAGGTTCTTCGAGGGTTAGACTTTTGTTTCCCTTATCTCGACGATGTTTTAATTGCTTCTGAATCCTCTGAACAACACTTATTTCATCTTGAGCAATTGTTTAATCGCCTTCAGTCATATGGTCTAACAGTAAATGTTGCGAAATGCCATTTTGGACAAGATAAAGTAACATTTCTCGGCCATTTAGTGTCTGCTCAAGGCATTCAGCCAATTCCTGAGAAAGTTGATGCAATTATAAACTTTCCGCAACCGAAAACTGTCAAGGAAGTGCGACGTTTTACTGCGATGTTGAATTTTTACCGAAGATTTTTGCCACATGCGGCGGAGATGCAAATTCCACTCCTTATTTATCAGAAAGGTAATAAGAAGAATGACAAATCTCAAATCGAATGGACACCTGAAGCTCAATCCGCGTTTGAAAAATGTAAAAATGAATTGTCTCGAGGTACTCTATTGACTCATCCTATAGATTCTGCACCGATATCTGTTATGGTTGATGCATCTGACGAAGCAATTGGTGGTGTTCTACAACAGAAAGTTGATGAGGTTTGGAAACCTCTGGGATTCTATTCATTGAAGCTAAATGACACCCAGAAACGTTACAGTACTTATGATAGAGAACTTCTTGCGGCATACCTTACGGTAAAGCATTTTCGCTATATGCTAGAGGGTCGTAATTTTATAATCTATGCGGCCACCGTGGTGTGATGGTAGCGGGCTCCGCCTATCACACCGTATGCCCTGGGTTCAACTCCCGGGCAAAGCAACATCAAAATTTTAAAAATAAGATTTTTCAATTAGAACAAAATTTTTCTAAGCGGGGTCGCCCCTCGGCAGTGTCTGGCAAGCGCTCCGATTGTATTTCTGCCATGAAAAGCTCTCAGTGAAAACTCATCTGCCTTGCAGATGCCGTTCGGAGTCGGCATAAAACATGTAGGTCCCGTCCGGCCAATTTGTAGGGAAAAATCAAGAGGAGCACGACGCAAATTGGAAGATAAGCTCGGCCTTAGATCTCTTCGGAGGTTATCGCGCCTTACATTTATTTTTTTATTTTATACGGATCATAAACCCCTTACTTTTGCGTTTAAACAGAAACCTGAAAAAGCTTCGCCTCGGCAGTTTCGTCAACTGGATTTTCTCTCGCAACTTTCCACCGACATACGTCATATCAAAGGAAATGAAAATATTATAGCAGATACTCTCTCACGAATTTCGACTATTGATTCTCCGAATCTAATCAACTATGAAGAGTTAGCAAAAGCTCAAGAAGAAGATACAGAACTAAAAGAGTTAATTGAGAATCCAAGCTCTTCATCTTTAATTTTTAAATCTATAACAATTCCATCGTCGTCGAAGCCTATATTTTGTGATATATCCACATCCAATGCAAGACCATACATTCCACTTGGTTTTAAATACTATTCACAATATATCTCATCCAGGAGCTAATGCGACAGCTAGAATAATTCTACAGCGTTTCATATGGCCGAATTTGAAAAAAGATATTAGGACATGGTCAAAAGCTTGTGCTAATTGTCAGCGATCAAAAATTCATCGTCATAATCATAGTGTGATAGGTAGTTATGAAAACCCAAGTTCACGTTTCTCGCATATTAACATTGACCTTGTTGGACCATTGCCTTCCTCACATGGATATTCGTATATTTTAACTTGCATTGATCGGTTCACTCGTTGGCCGGAAGCAATTCCCTTAGTTGACATAAGTGCCCGTTCTGTGGCGGAAGCTTCATTTCATGGGTGGATATCTCGGTTTGGAGTTCCTTCAAAAATTACAACAGATCAAGGTCGTCAATTTGAATCCAATCTTTTTAAGGAACTTGCACAACTTCTTGGTTCTCAACGAATACGCACTACGTCGTATCATCCTTGTGTCAACGGTATGATTGAGCGGTGGCATCGTTCGCTGAAGACTGCTTTCATGTGTCACAACACTAAAAACTGGATGGAAATTTTACCAATTGTGCTGTTAGGACTGCGATCAAGTTTACGTGAAGATGTAAATGCCAGTCCTGCTGAGTTGGTTTATGGAACTTCCTTAAAGCTTCCTTGTGATTTTTTCGACGCTAAGAATGATTTGTCTCCTTCCGATGAATTTGTCAAGCAACTGAAATCGTCAATGAACTCGCTGCGTCCAATTGAAGTTTCGTATAAATCAAATCGTTCTGTTTTCGTACACAAAGATCTTGCTACTTGCACTCATGTATATTTTCGTCGCGAAGCTGTTAAAAAGTCTCTTCAGTCACCGTATGATGGTCCATATCTAGTGGTGAGCAGAAATGATAAAGTTTTTAACGTCAATATTAATAATTGTACCAAATCAATATCAATTGATCGACTCAAGCCAGCATTTGTATTTAATACTGATATTTGTGAAGATCCTCGAACGATTTGTGTCCCAATACACCCTCATGTAAGAAGTCGTATTCCACGTCATGTACGCTTTAGATCGAGACTTCATCGTTAAACAAAGTCTCTGGAGGGGGAAATATGTAGGACATTCACTTGTTAAAAAACAACTTGTTTATTTTAATTTTATCAAACAATTTTTTATATAACTTTTTGTAAAACATCAAAATGAAAAAAATATTTTGACTCTAAATAAATTTTAGTTGCTAAAGAATTATTAAAAAATAAAGAACGCTTTATCGTATTTATCAAATACGATATACTACCTTCACCACCGGAAGGAGTCACAATCGTTTCCTACGCCGATGACTGCACAGTAATGGCCACAGGCCCAGGCCCACAGATCGATGAGCTATGCAATAAAATAAACGGCTACCTCCCTGATCTCCCCAGTTTTTTCGCCTCGCGAAACCTGGCATTATCACCGACTAAATCTTCCGCGACCTTATTTACAACATGGACGTCCCAAATGTCGACCATTTTGAACATCCACGTCGATGGCTCTACGCTACCGACTGTCCTACACCCCAAAATCTTGGGTGTGACGTTTGATCAGGATCTACATTTTGGTGAGCACGCAGCCGCAATTGTTCCGAGAATTCAGAGCCGTAACAAAATCCTCAAATCCCTTGCTGGCAGTATCTGGGGAAAAGATAAAGAAACGCTCATGACTACATACAAAGCAATTAGCCAGCCGATTACGTGCTACGCGTCACCCATATGGTCGCCAAGCCTAAAAATTACCCACTGGAAGAAGCTACAGGCCTGCCAAAATACTGCTCTCAGAATTGCCACGGGCTGTCTTCTTATGTCCCCAGAACACCATCTACATAATGAGGCGAGAATACTCCCCATCAGGGAAAGAAACGAGATGCTGACCAAACAGTTCCTGTTGAATACCCAGAAACCTGGGCATCCCAACAGACATCTGATTGACAAGCCAGCACCGCCTAGGGGCTTAAGGAGTCATCTCCGTAAGCATTTTGAGGAAATACGGCATCTGAGAACACAGCCGTATGAAGCGAAAAAACAAGCAGGTCCTTGGTGAACTCCACAAACAGGCGTCGGACCTTTATGCCGGGAATTGCCCTGTGAACTCAGTACTCAAAGTAAAGTATCCAAAACTTGCGGAAGGGGAACGCATACTCCCCAGGGAAACGCGTGTCACTCTGGCTCAACTTCGTTCTGGATACTGTAACAGGTTAAACTCTTACCTATCCAGAATCAACCCCGACATACAAAATGTATGCCCCGCCTGCAGTGTCCCCACATGACACCAACCATCTCTTTAATTGTAATGTGGAACCAACGCCTCTAACACCCCTTTCCCTATGGTCCACCCCTGTTGAAACAGCAAGTTTCCTTGGACACCCGTTAGAGGATATTGATGACAGTTTGTGATCGGTCGCGTCTGTTACGTGGGGCGAAGCACTGCTACAACAACAACAACAACCTTCATCCCAATTGTCATTTGATGGATCTTGTCCAGGTGCTCAGTTACAATTACTACATTCGATTCTATAATAATTTATATAAACATAACAGATCGACACTTAGTCCTTGTCAGTTTTCGCTTGAACATTAAGCAAAAGCAATTTTTTGTTACTATGGCACATTACAATAACGCAATATTTGGAGTTAACGCAACTCAATAGCCTGTTATAAAGATCGCTGGACTTACGAGAGATCTCTATTCTATATTTCATTATGCCAAAAACTGAGATCAATGTCTAGTTCACTGCCCCTTGCAAACTTAACTTGTTACAAATTCTTAGCTGTATTTTAAAGGTTACATAATTTTATTTCGTACCCTTTTTTATGTATGAAGTCTTCTACTTACGACAACTGCTTGCAGCTGCAATTTAAAATTTGTTTAGTAAAGGGCAACAGTTGTGTTTTACTAATCATTGCTCCACAAGTCGTTAAACAATGTTCTATGAAATTATATCCACTCGAGCTACACAAAAAAAAAGCATTATAAAAAAAAAAACAAATATCATCAAACAGCTGATTGATATTACAAATGTTGCGGGGAGTAATATATCGATTACTAAATTACTGAGTTTTCAGCACTATAAAGGGCTAATTAATGGTGACTTTTAACCATAAAACCATAACCAGATTAAACAGCTGATAGAACCTACCTTATGGAAATCAATGTAATCGATTAATGGTGCCATACATAACGCTAACGCCATAACATACCACATTGGCCAACCAATTGGTTTTTCGCCATATCCATAACCTAAAAATATTTGAGTTCGTGAATTTATTAACTTTTTTTATATTTTATTTATTGTTTTGACTAAGAAACTTATTTTTTGGGGAATATGTTTGTAATTTTTTGCATTTTCTTCATTTTTATGAAATTTTCACGATTTTTAGGTTAAGGCACCATTAATCGATCACATTGGAGATGGTTATGGATATGGGTATGGTAACGACTTGCGTTAGGGTTAAGAAAGTTTAATTAGCCCTTTACTTAAACAGCTAGTTTCAAAGCGTTTATTAAGGGCCAATTAATGGTAATTTATAACCATAACCAGATAAAACAGCTGATCGAACCTACCTTATGGAAATGAATGTAATCGATTAAAGGTACCATACCATAACGCTAACGCCACAACCATACCATAGCCAACCAATTGGTTTTTGGTTTCTCGCCATATCCATAACCTAAAAATATTTGAGTTGGTCAATTTAATAACTTTTTGTATATTTTATTCATTGTTTTGGATACGTTATGACTAAGAGACTTATTTTTTTTAAATATGTTTGTAATTTTTTGCGTTTCCTTCATTTTTATGAAATTTTCACGAATTTTAGGTTAAGACACCATTAATCGGTAACATTGAAGATGATTATGGATATGGGTATGGTTATTACTATGACGTTAGGGTTAAGGAAGTTTAATTGGCTCTTAACACAGTCACAGTTTCTGTTTTGAAGAGGTTTGGTGTAAAGTATGTCGTTTTCCCATTAAAGAAGTTAAAAAAAGTCAATTTGAACGTAATTTTATATGGATGTGGCAAGTTTGCCAAAGCTTTTATAAAAGCTATAGCTAGTATGACAAAACATATCCGTTATAGGTCCAATTTACATTCAGCGAACTGCATATAAACCTTCACGGCGCAGTGTCAGATCCAATGCATTATTGAGCGCATATTATAATATGACATAAATATATATACAGAGACGCTTTGGTCGAGTTGCTTCACTTTGACAACGCCATAAGCGACCATAAATCACACAAGATGATTGCGCATTGCGCATGTATACATTAGATCAGCTTTTTTATGACGTAT
The DNA here is from genome assembly GCF_040869045.1 of Eurosta solidaginis. Classification (NCBI taxonomy): domain Eukaryota; kingdom Metazoa; phylum Arthropoda; class Insecta; order Diptera; family Tephritidae; genus Eurosta; species Eurosta solidaginis. Next base: position 232,010,682 of record NC_090321.1, on the reverse strand, counting down.
GACCTGACTCTTGTTTTACCTCTTTTTTTTCGCTCAAGAGTCAACTATGACGTAGATGCGCAGAAGGAAGCAATTTTGAAGTCGTTAATGCGCAATCTGGGTAGGTGATTTGTGATAAGCGACCAAAGCGTTAATCTAGATTCGCCCTAAAGTATAGAGGGAAAGAATCGATATTGTTAATCTTTCTCTCAATCTACTGTAACTTAAAAATACGACCGAAAGCCCATAGTCATAGTCAATACAAAATAGGTTCAAAAGTTAGTTGAAGCTATTTTGACCGATAGCTCAAAGAAAATTATGTTAAAAACATGTAACTAGCTTTAAAACCTATTTCAAATTGAACATGCGCCAAAGTATTTTTTTCCAAGTAAATAAAACTGCTCGTATGTCTACAAAGAAATCAAACAGCATCAAAGCTAGCAGCACGGCAAAACTGCTGCATATGTAATTTCGGAATAAATAGCACTATAGATTTACAATAAATAACGGTTCTTTTGCTATATTAAGTTATTAGCTGTATTTTTTTCACATCTATATACGTTTCCCCTTAAACTTTATATGGACTGCTATGCGACAAACTTTAAATATACCTCTGAAATTGCTACGCATAAAATTAGTACTACTAAATTTCAATACGCATTATACTCAGATGTAACTGAAATATGTGTCTATGTTTCACCCTCTGCACTAATTCTATGTATTCTATGCGAGTTCACTATTTAACACAACTGATTCAGCTATATGTTATACACAGAAATACAACAGAGGGTTTTGTTTCCGCTTTTCGGTACACCCTGTTCTGTAGCTAGTTGTTTAACCACTGCCGCTAGATGGGTCTCCTAAGCATTATCTAAGCGATAGGCGTTTTTTTCACGCGTAAACGAAACGTATACGCGTGTAAAAAAACACGGCTATTCCACTCCACTTATGAAATATGTAACTTTTTTCCGTGATGTCCATACGTCTCACATGTGACGATTCGGCTCCAAAACTTACCCTTCAAAAAACGCGAGTACTCTATAAATAATGTAAGGTATACTCCTTTGGGAGTATAGGAGTATTCCAAAACTAATCTGTATTCATACAAAAAATGTACTCCAATTAAAGCTGGAGTCATTGGTGCCGTATGTCGTATCGCTGTATCCGTATCCCTAACGTAATCAGCTGTTTATCGTTACGACGGTAAACCAAAACCCAATTGGTTGGCTACGATACGGTTACGACTTTAGCGGCACCAATAATCGATTGCATTGATTCTCATAAGGTTGGTCGAATCAGCTGTTAAAAGGTTACCGATACGGTTGCCGATAAAGCACCAATGTCTCCAGCTTAAAGCCGGAGTCATTGGTGCCGTATGTCGTATCGCTGTATCCGTATCCCTAACGTAATCAGCTGTTTATCGTTACGACGGTAAACCAAAACCCAATTGGTTGGCTACGATACGGTTACGACCTTAGCGGCACCAATAATCGATTGCATTGATTCTCATAAGATTGGTCGAATCAGCTGTTATAAGGTTACCGATACGGTTACCGATAAGGCACCAATGTCTCCAGCTTAACATTGCCATGTCCTAGGAGAGGAGTAGGTGATCCCACTCTCGCCTTGTTTGTGAGTATTCCATAGAGTACATACGTGAGAGTACTTTCCAAAGTACTTTCACTGTAGTACTCCATGGAGCACCCACAGAGGATCATATGCCAAAGTACTAAAGAGGAATTGTGTCGGAAAGAATTATCAGAGTGAATTTAATTTAAAATGAAGGTAAATGGAGAAGGGCAATACAACTTTTATATTTTTTACTACGAATATTCTTATGTTACTTAGCATTTGCGTGAATATAGAAACCAATATTTCTCTTTACTATAGTATGTATACATAAAACCAGTGCGCGGTTGCATTTTATCAGAGTTGCCATAGTAAAATGTTATTATCAGTTATTTGTATGCAATATTTTACTTTCGGCAACTCTGTTCGATCGTCATCGTGTCGTGATCACGGTCGTTAAAAAACGAGCAATGATCGGCTGATGGTGGTCCGCAAACGCATTGCAAAGGAGTATTGTTAGAGTACTCCAACATGAAGAAAATGGAACACGTAATCCAACAATTTTTGCAGGGTATGTACATAAATTTAAAATTTTAACTGGAATCTGGCATCACTACTTTTGGCAGTGCTGTAAACCACATGAAATAATAGCTGTGTTTTTTTAATCTTCTATATACGTTTACGCTTAAACTTTATATGGACTGCTAAGCGACAAACCTTAAATACACCTCTGAAATTGCTGCGCATAAAATTTGTCCTACTAAATTTCAATACGCATTATACTCAGATGTAAATGAAATATGTGTCTCTGTTTCACCCTCTACACAAAGTCATTTCGTTTCGTTTATTAACGTTAAGAATGTCAAATTAACGAAATGATTTTGTTTCGTTTTCTGCGATATTAAAACGAAATCAAATCGTTTATGTTGATTATTAATTTCAAACTATGCTGGCAAAGCTGATTGATGGCGGAGTCATTAAAGGTGAAAGCATTAGCCAAGCTGATTGCAACTTTTCTCATGAATTTTGACAGTACGAACATTTCTCAAAGTATTTTTGACATTACCACCAACGAATTACACAAACAAAGTATATGGAGTTTGTGTGTATGACCGCTCGCTGTTACCACCTTACGGCTTCACCATGGCTATAGCATTGCCAGCACAATTCAAACATAAAATATCACGTTTTTGTTAACGTTTTCAACGTTAACGAAAGCTTTTTGTGTCGGTTAAAAACGAGATACAATTTATCTTGATAATTTCTTTATCGATAATATTTCGAAGTGTTTCAATGGAAACGGTGGAAATTTTTTGATAAACGATTAGCTTAATGTTAAGGTGCATCCCTGGTTTTAGGCATTGTTTACTACATAGTTTGGCAGCTATGTTGCAAATAGAGTGGAAGGCAGTGAAATAGGCAGTCGAATGACATATACCCCCCTATTGCGAGTGTCGATCGGAATAGAATCGACAATTTGTCGATTCCATTTTTGCATTTAATATTATTACTATACAAATTAATCGCCAAATCTTTGGACCATTATAAACAGTTATTTTATACAACTTTTCGATGTATATAACATAATTTGTATACATTATAAAGATAATCGATTATCGCTCAGCGGTCGACTATCTACAGCAATCGACACTCGCAATAGGGGGGATAATGAAGGAATGGTGTTCGGAGTTTTTTCACAGTTAAAAGAAAATGATAAAAGCTTTAATATAAATAAAAATATTGTTTTAATAACAACAAAAATGCCTTATATATTCTATATACATAAATTCGTAAGGATTATCTCACTTTAAAATTTGAGCTAAATAATTAAAAGTTTTTTTTTTTGAAACTGAGTCGAGAACTATGCGTGTGAATGTGCGAATTTTCACCGATCAGCTGTTAGTTGCGCTACTTGTTAAGATTTACAATGGCGCATAATCATAGTCAAAATAAAATAGGTTTTAAATTTAATTTCAGCTTTTTTGACAGATAGCTCATAGAAAATTATGTCAAAAAGCTGCAACTAAATTTAAAATCTATTTTATTTTGACTATGATTACGCGCCAATGTTTTTAGATCTGAATGTTCACTCACCGCGATTTGAGATTCTTAAGTGTTTGCTAAATGCAACACTGCTTTTTGTTCCCATTCATCCCCAACCATCTATACCAAAATCGATAGGACATCAAGGAGTGTCTACAAAAATGTTTAACTTAAATTTGTACATATTAAGAATATTGGAAACTAGCTAAAATTTGTGATCACTATGTTTAACACTATGTTACATAATACAATATATTTTCTGATATTTGTTTATTTTGTTGCAAGTTGTAGGGCATCCATTGGTGACCGTACACAATTCTTTCATAATTGTCGTCAAAATTGTGAACGACAAAACTGCAGTGCTGGTAAGTACTTTCGAGTTTACAGAGAAAATAAATTTGTTATTACACGCCCAGTCAATATTTTGACCAAAATGCTTAATACTTAACTGAATTTTTTTTTTCAACATTTGTTTAACATTTTTAGATGGCATTGAAATTCAGGAGCAGGCTATCAAATACTATCGCCAATCTATATTCGATAAAGCATTTGCTTGGAATTGTGCCGATGAATGTCAATATGGGTGTATGTGGCGCACTGTGGATGCTTTTGCGGAACGTGGTTGGAATGTGCCACAATTTTATGGAAAGGTGAATGATATATTTTTCAATTGTAGACAGAAACTACGAATACCGGCAGGGATACTAACCACTATACTATCGAGGTTCTGGAAATTGTACTGTAAAGGCATGCTCCACTTCATAAAAAATGTGTAAAAAAATATACGAGTTCAACCCCTCATAACAGGTTAACTTTAGGCTTACAAGCTCTACAAGTGGGCCTTAGGAGTTAAATTATTTGAACAGTTAAGTAATACAAAGCTTTATGGCTTCAGAGCTTACGCAACCCAATTGTCAACCTCATCACCTACGCGAGAGGAATCCTGTTACACTTATAAATGTATCATACACATACTTATCAGGCGAAGCTCTGACGACCCCAAGTTCTTCATGGAACTCGAAGGGTTAATGTGGTTATATTAATCGTTGCTGAGGTGGTCGTGCTAGAACCTTAATAGTGCTTGTTACCGGAACGTACCGGATCTATATCCGGCAAATGACCATCAACATCGTTAACACTCCCCAAAACGTTCAGGGGGATGTCTTTATCGTTAATACAGCAACAAGAACTACTCTCGCACTATTACGCGAGAGGAATCCTGTCACAATTATGAATGTATCATACACATATATAGCAGGCGAAGCTCTGACGACCCCAAGTTCTCCATGGAACTAGAAGGATTAATGTGAATATATTAATCGTTTCCGAGGTGGACGGGCTAGTACCTTGATAGTGCTTGTTACCGGAACGTACCGGATCTATATACAGCAAAGGACCATCAACATCGATAACACTCACCACATTCAGGGCGATGTTTTTATAGTTAATACAACAACAACAACTTATCTCGTACTATTTCGTGTAGGATTATGGAGGTACGCAAGCTCATCATACATCATACACATATTTAGCAGGCGAAGCTCTGACGACCCCAAGTTCTCCATGGAACTAGAAGGGTTAATGTGGTTATATTAATCGTTGCCGAGGTGGTCGGGCTAGTGCCTTAATAGTGCTTGTTACCGGAACGTACCGGATCTATATACGGCAAAGGACCATCAACATCGATAACACTCCCCACCTTTAGGGGGATGCTTTTATAGTTAATACAACAACCATGGTTCAATTATGTACAGGTTGTTGAACCATGTACAACAACAACTACTCTCGCACTATTTCGTGTAGGATTATGGAGGTACGCAAGCTCTTTCTTTAGAGATATACGATCACGTATCGATATATGAAACTGAAAAAATTCATAAAAAATGATAATAAGTTACGCATCTGATGAGTGCTGGTAGTCACCATTTCCCCAATTCAATTAATTATTTTAAAAAACTGATTTTGATCACGAAACGTATAACACGATACGTATCGTTGCGCGATATTAACAAACTAAGTCGGCTAAATAACAAAAAGACAAGACTGCGTACTTAACCACATAAAAAATGGAAAACATTTAATTTATAAATCTTTCACAGTGGCCCTTTGTGCGTTTCCTTGGCATGCAAGAACCAGCTTCAGTTATATTTTCTATCAGTAATTTGATTGTGCACATACGCCAGCTTCGTCACTTTCGTAAAGAGGTGCGTTCGGACAGTCCGTGTTATATGTTGTGGCATATATTTTCATTTGTAAGTGCTTATTATATATTTAAAAATCACTATTTAGACTAAACTCGCAGTATTTTTTAGGTATGTATTAACGGTTGGATATGGTCAACAGTTTTTCATACACGCGATTTTCCTGTGACAGAGTTAATGGATTATGTTTTTGCTTACAGCATAGTACTTGTATCATTTTACTCTATGGTTATGCGGTGGGTATAAAATATAACTGTTTTCTTACCCACAGGTGTAAAAATTATGTTGATAAAATATGAGCATGGAAAGAATGTCCATATAAATATTATGAGCAAATTATGTTAAGATGTACTTTTTTGTAAGAAAGACTTATACTCTAATTTCAGTATGATTCACCGCCAGTCGCTGATACTACGGGGTTTGATATCATTAGTTTTCCTATCGTTTTTCGTTAACTATTTTGCGTACCTGAGCATCGGAAGGTTCAGTTATTCATTGAACATGGCAACAAATATAATAACTGGTAGGGATAATTTTAAATTTACACAAACAATTTAAGTTATTTTAGTCATAAAGTCATCTAATATATACTAGCTATACCCGGCGTACGTTGTAACGCCCGAGGTCGAATGAATGTTGCGTTATTTTTTCTGTTTTGTTTGTTGATAATTTAGTTTATTGTTCTGTAAATTGAATTGAATTTTGTATGCATATTTGGTGAAATTTTCGCTTAAAACATTTTATTATTGTATCTTATTGTAATGCATGTGGGTACACAATATTTTTGGTTTTTTCGTTCGGTGCAAAGATAAACAAATTTTTTGGCGTTCCAACTCTAGAGTGGCCCTGGAAAAACTCTCTAAATTTAATCCTGCAACAGTAAGCGATTGTCCTTGTACTTTTTGTTGATTATAATTGCAAAAGCAAGGCGCACAGGAAACTGTAAGCGCTTAAAATTGAATGGCAAATCTGTAGGAATCATTGGGATCCGTGGTATGAGCACATCTTCACCTTTGCTTTTACCGCTGTTTATTGTTGCTTCGATTACATTCGGCATTAATTTCTTAACGCAAATTCTGGTTCACAATTTTCACACAATTCACAATTTGATCTTGTTGTTGTTGTTCTAGCGATAAGGTTGCTCCCGAAGGCGAAGGGGAGTATTATCGATGTGATGGTCCTTTGCCGGATACAGATCCGGTACGCTACGGTAACACAGCACCATTAAGGTGCTAGCCCGACCGTCTAGGGAACGATTTATATGGCCACATTAAACTTTCAGGCCATCCCTCCCTCCCCACCCCCAAGTTCCATGAGGAGCTTGGGTTCGCCAGAGCCTCGTCTGTTAGTGAAACAGGATTCGCCGCGGATAGGTGAGGTTGACAATTGGGTTTGGAGAAGCTATATATTGCACTGGCAACCTGAAGGGTTGAGCTACACAGCCGCTTGAATCTGGTATTTTAGTCGCCTCTTACGACAGGCATACCTACCGCGGTTATATTCCGACCCCCTGTTGTTGTTGTTGTAGCAATGCTCGCCCCACCTAATAGCCGCTACCGATCACAAATTGTCATCAATATCCTCTAACGGGAGTCCAAGGAAACTTGCCGTTTCAACAGGGGTGGACCATAAGGAAAGGGGTGTTAGAGGCGTTGGTTCCACATTACAATTAAAGAGATGGTTGGTGTCATGTGGGGACACATTACAAGCAGGGCATACATTTTGTATGTCGGGGTTGATTCTGGATAGGTAAGAGTTTAACCTGTTACAGTATCCAGAACGAAGTTGAGCAAGAGTGACACGCGTTTCCCTGGGGAGTATGCGTTCCTCTTCTGCGAGTTCTGGATATTTTTCTTCAAGTACTGGATTCACCGGGCAATTCCCGACATAAAGGTCCGACGCCTGTCTATGGAGTTCACCAAGGACCTGCTTGTGTTTTTCCGCTTCATACGGCTGGGTTCTCAGGTGCCGTATTTCCTCAAAATGCTTACGGAGATGACTCCTTAGGCCCCTAGGCGGTGCTGGTTCGTCAATCAGATGTCTGTTGGGATGCCCAGGTTTCTGGGTATTCAACAGAAACTGTTTGGTCAGCATCTCATTTCTCTCCCTGATGGGGAGTATTCTCGCCTCATTATGCAGATGGTGCCTGGGGACATAAGAAGACAACCCGTGGCGATTCTGAGAGCAGTATTTTGGCAGGCCTGTAGTTTCTTCCAGTGGGTGGTTTTTAGGCTTGGCGACCATATGGGTGGCGCGTAGCACGTAATCGGCTGGCTAATTGCTTTGTATGTGGTCAAGAGCGTTTCTTTATCTTTTCCCCAGGTACTGCCAGCAAGGGATTTGAGGATTTTATTACGGCTCTGAATTCTTGGAACAATTGCGGTTGCGTGCGCACCAAAATGTAGATCCTGATCAAACGTCACACCCAAGATTTTGGGGTGTAGGACAGTCGGTAGCGTAGTGCCATCGACGTGGATGTTCAATATGGTCGACATTTGGGGCGTCCATGTTGTAAATAAGGTCGCGGAAGATTTAGTCGGTGACAATGCCAGGTTTCGCGAGGCGAAAAAACTGGAGAGATCAGGGAGATAGCCGTTTATTTTATTGCATAGCTCATCGATCTTTGGGCCTGGGCCTGTGGCCATTATTGTGCAGTCATCGGCGTAGGAAACGATTGTGACTCCTTCCGGTGGTGAAGGTAGCTTAGATATGTAGAAATTAAACAAAAGCGGGGATAGGACACCACCCTGTGGCACCCCTTGTTTAATTCTCCTTTGTTTTGATGTTTCGTTTCTGAATTGCACCGATGCCTGCCGACCACCCAGATAATTTGCGGTCCACCTTTTAAGACATGGGGGAAGGGTGGACCCTTCCAGGTCTTGCAGTAACGAGCCATGGTTGACCGTATCAAAAGCTTTTGATAGGTCTAACGCTACGAGTACTGTTCTATGGTGGGGATATTGATTCAAACCGCAATTTATCTGGGTGCTAATGACATTTAGCGCGGAGGTAGTGCTATGGAGTTTTCTGAAGCCATGCTGATGAGGGGCTAGCTGCAAATGTGCTTGGAAATAAGGGAGCAAAATGGCTTCAAGCGTCTTTGCTACTGGCGATAGGAGAGATATCGGACGATATGACTCACCTACGTTAGCTGGTTTCCCAGGCTTTAGTAGCGGGACCACCTTGGCCATTTTCCACTTCTCGGGTATGACAAAGGTGGAAAGAGACAGGTTGAAGACATGCGCTAAATATTTGAAACCCTCTTTCCCTAGGTTTTTAAGCATCGGCATGGCTATGCCGTCTGGGCCCACTGCTTTGGATGGTTTAGCGCGACCAATGGCGTCCTCAACCTCTCTAGCGGTGATGGTAATTGGTGACGCGCTGAGTTTGTGTTTATGTGCGTGTCTATTGGCTCTCCGTCTATCTTTGTCGACCGTAGGATGCATTATATATTGTCGGCAGAAAGCGCTCGCGCATTTTTTCGCATCCGACAGCACCTTATCGCCAAAGGCGATGGAAACTTTGTCTTTGTGCTTAGTCGGATTCGATAGGGACTTTTCGGTGGACCAAAGTTTACCTACACCGGTAGAGAGGTTACAACCTCTTAGGTGCTCTTCCCATCTCGCCCGCTTGTGTTCGTCCACAAGCAATCTGATGCGTTGGTTTATATCCCTTATTTGGGGGTCGCCTGGATCAAGCTGTCTTATAAGGTCGCGTTCCCTCGCTAAGCTCGCGGCCTCCGCCGGGAAGTGGGGCCGGATTTCGGGAATTCTCCCGGCGGGAATGAAATGTGCCGAGGCGGATTCAATGACCTTACGGGAGGCACGCTCCCCTTGGCGGGCATCAGTCGGGATAGGGAGGGCAGCAAAGCTGCTGTCTGTTGCAGATTTATATTCTTCCCACTTTCCTTTTTTGAAGTTTATGAAAGTGCGTTTTTCGGTGACGATGAAGTCGGCGGTACGCTCGAACGAAATAAGTATGGGCAGGTGGTCGGATGCCAATGTTACCATCGGCTGCCAGTTGACGCAGTTTACGAGTTCTGCGCTCACGATTGAGATATCTGGCGAGCTAGTACAGCTTCCTACCATACGTGTGGGGGCGTCTCCGTTTATTGTGCAGAACGTCGTTTCGTCTATTTGATCCGCCAACATCTCACCCCTACTGTCCGCCCGCAAGTTTGAATGCCATAGGTCGTGATGGGCATTAAAATCGCCTAAGATAATGCGATTGTTGCCAGTGAGTAAGGCCTCGATATTAGGGCGGTATCCACTGGGGCAACAGGTGACAGGAGGGATGTAGATGTTGATGATTTCTAGATTTGCATCGCCTTACCGGACAGATAGGCCTTGACGTTCTAAGACATTGTCACTGCGGTCGATGCCAGGATCAAATATATGATATTGCACAGAGTGGTGTATAATAAACGCGAGGCCGCCTCCATTTCCGCTCTCGCGGTCTTTCCTGTGGACATTATAACCAGAGCAGGTCTGCAATGCAGATCTTGCTGTGAGTTTAGTCTCTTGAATCGCAGCAATGCGGATGTTGTGCCGCTTCATGAAATCGACTATCTCCGTAATCTTCCCAGTTAGTCCATTACAGTTGAACTGCAGAATTCTGAAGTGCATGAGGGGTGACGCCGCCACTCTAGGGGTAAGTGAGGGGTGACTACGCCTAGGTTGTGGAAGGCCAGGACGCAATTGCTGTTGTGGCCTTGGGACTGGGCGCCCTTGGGCAAGCATTGGGGTACCCGGATGATTTGGGTTTGCGACCTGGCAACATGGCGCGATGAAACCCGTCGGGGGGTTGCCGTCGCGGAGACCAGAACATCTAGGAAAGTGGCACCACCCAAGGCAGGAGCTGCATTGAGCGGATGTCGCAAACCTATATATTCTGTGCTGGCAGACGGTGCAAACGGAGGCAGGGACTAAGAGTCTGTTTCCCTGACCTGCACGATTGCTGCCAGAAAAGAGGGGGGGAGAAGAAGACGGGGGCAGGGGCTGATGCTCAGCATTGCAACCAGCTCTACTACGAAGGTAGTAGTTATGAGTGGTATCAGCTGTTTGAGTTGTTGGCGCCGTGGGGCGCGAGCAGCAGCGGGTACTTGTTGTGGTTTGCTGAGCAGCGAAGCTGCTGGAAGGTAGTGGGGATACGCTTAGGCGTAGACTACGGGACGCCCTTGGGCGTGAGCAGCAAGGAGCCACAAAAGATTTATAAAAGTTGCGTGGACGTCGGGTTTTGGGATCAAGCCCAGAACAACCTGTCCGATGCAACCATCCCTTGCACGAGACACACTGAACAGAGTATGACCGTCCTAAAAAGATTCTTTTCTGGCAAATGCAGCAAAACCATTTCTCATGACCGGGGTCAGGAGACGGACCCGGATTGGGTTCGATACCTTCCCGGAGTAAGAGAATATGTAGCAGTCCTGCTGCAAGGAGCTGCTGGGAGGATGACAATTTGTGGGAGGGACGAAACAAATTAAATGGGGTCACACTGAAATGACAGTCCTTGGTCGGGAAAAATCCCGAGTCGCTCCGGTACATAGAACCGACTGCCTTGGGAAGCAATCCGACCCCCTAACCCGCTGGGGTACAATTTGATCTTCATCTGTAACTGTGTCGATCGATTTATATTTCGTCACTTCACCAGGAATTTGGCTTTGAATGCGATCATTGATTTTGTTAACATGTTAATTTTTGGGACTCGTTCGCATAGCTAAAAAAAAAACTTAAATTTAAAATTCTTTATTCTGAAATATGAAAAACCTTCGTCTTGATCGAAGGAACCTATAGCCGAAATTTGGTGATGATTAAAGTGTGGGAAATACGTTTCCATAGGGACACACACACTGAATTTGATTTTTATAGATGTAGATAGACTGAAGCTATCAAATTTTTTTAACGGCGGCAGATTACTAAACGTCCAAAAGGAATAACAGCCAAACTCAACAATGCAGTCAAACTTTAGATGTTAAAATAACCTAAGTTTGTACGGCAGCCATAGTTCTGAGAAATCCCATTTGTAGGGAAGGTGCCACGCCCCTTTTTTCCCAATTCCACATTTTACTGGAGGTGTTAGAACTTAACGTCATATAGCTCCTTACCAATTTTCAGTATCCTACCATTACTACATCCAGAGATATGCAATATGATATATTTCTTTTGTATAGGAGGTGCCACGCCCCCTTTTTCGTAATTCCACATTTTCTTGGTGGTGTTAGGGATTGACTTCATATAACTCCTTACTGAATTTCAATGTTCTGGCATGTATGTATACCCTCAGAGTTATGCAGTACCAAAGATTCCATTTGTATGGGAGGTCACACGCCCCTTTTATATATCGAAATTATTTATAGCCTAAAGCCTTCGTGTTGATCGAAGGAACCTATAGCCAAAATTTGGCGATGATTGAAGTGTGGAAAAAACGTTTCCATAGGGACACACACAGATTTTGATTTTTATAATGTGACCCGGCCTATGAAAACGTGGCTTATGACTCAAAAAAGAAACAGCTGTTAAAGATAATGCATTTCTTAGGTTCCTTAGTTTTTCTTTTGCAATATTTTTTTGAGCCATAAGCCACCTTTTCATAGGCCGGGTCAGATATGTAGATATATATATGTGTATATATATGTATACAGCGCAGAAGCTATTTCCAAAGGGTTAAAAAGAGAAAGTTTACAACAGCTGGTTTAAGAAGGTTTACGAAAAGATGTTTGGTGCTATGAGAATGCTCTCTTTCTCAGTTCTAGCTTCAGGAAGGATTTAGGTTGGCAGTCGAGGTAGTTTCAAGCGAGCAACAAGAAGAACGCGGATAAGTAATTCGGAGTGTTTGATCTCTATGATACGTTAAATACGGCCTTAAAGATTGACCTACGTCTGTTCATAAATTCCGTAAGGCTTCTGCCGAATTAACTTCCAAGAATAACACATATTTAGAAGGCTGGCATGTCGTAGAAGGTTCGACGTAATCAAATTGTATAGGGAAAAAACTTCAGGTGCACATCCAGTTTCTGAATCTATGGGTCATACTGAGTAATATTGTCCATGGGACCATAGATCTGAAATGAATTTCGAGCCTCCCTAATCAAGTGAGAAAATTTTGTTATACAATTTTCTAACACAATTAGGGAGGCTCGAAATTCATTTCAGACCTATGGTCCCATGGGCAATATTAGTCAGTATGACCCATAGATTCAGAAACTGGATGTGCCTTTTCAACAATAAATTTGACCCGCTCTAGTGTATATGCTTTTATGCGCACCTGATAATTATGCTATCTTAGATTATTCTGAAAGACTAGGGTGCGATTCCGCTGTAATGTGTGTAACATTTTCAAATCTTCCTTAAGCCTATGCATATTTGGAATGCTAATAACTGTTTCGTTATTTATAAGGCGCTTTATCTTCTCTGGGCTGGTTTGTTTGGTGTTATTTCGAACGTCATCGTCGGCCATACTATCGCAAAATTTTACGCTTTTATATTCTATTTGCAATGTCGATGTGTTTGGAACTTTTGGACTTTCCACCAATATTCTGGTTAATAGATGCACATGCCTTATGGCATTTGGCTACTGCTTTACTCATTCCCTTATTTTATAGGTAATTCTGGGATTCTTATATGTATATATGTACATTATGGTGGGTAAAATTTATTGTTGAAAAGGCACATCCAGTTTCTGAATCTATGGGCCATACTGAGTAATATTGCCCATGGGACCATAGGTCTGAAATGAATTTCGAGCCTTCCTAATTTTGTTAGAAAATTGTATATCAAAATTTTATATCCCAATCCGAATAGCGGCTCTCACAAATAAATACATGAAAATAAATGTCAAATTCGGATTCGGATTCGGATTGGGATATAAAATTTTCTAATTTCTCGAAATTCATTTCAGATCTATTGGTGCCATGGACAATATTACTCAGTATGACCCATAGATTCAGAAACTGGATGTGCACCTGAAGTTTTTTTCCCCATACAATTTGACCCGCCCTAATGTACATTTATAATAATTGGATATTAATATATTTTCTTTCCATTTTCCTCACAGTTTTATAATTGATGATTGTCGTGTGTTACGTAAAGAAAAGCAATTTGAAAGCGAAAAGCAACGAAAACATATTTAATGAGTTTTCTACTGGGAGTTGAACTCCTGTGCAACTACAAACTACAATTTTGTGATTATTGAGATGCTGATTTTTCACATAATAGTGACGAGTTTCCATTTTAGTCAAATTTTATTCTAGAAACTTAATTAAGCAACAAACGAACAATTTTTTAATTATTTTACTAAAGTATAAAAAACATATAAAATACTTAACTTTTTATATATCAAACTTTTTACATTTGGCCACATTGTGATATCGTTACCGGTAGTTTAGGTTTATTATTGGGTCCCGTTGGAACATTTTCAATTTTGCGCATTATTAACAAACCGTCCAGTACGCGACCAAAGACAACATGCTTACCATCAAGAAAGTTGCATTTAGCACAAGTAATAAAAAATTGACATCCATTTGTATCTTTGCCACTATTAGCCATTGATAGTAGACCAGGCGAATCATGTTTAAGTGTGAAGTTCTCATCGGCAAAAGTGTTGCCATAAATGCTCATTACACCGGTACCGTCACCCTGAGAACAAATATTTATTATACGTGTTTGAAGATTTATTGCTACTATATATTTGACGTGATAGGTGATTCGATGCGCCATTAGCCGGGGTACCTGAGCTACCTCAGCAGTGTTAAAAACTACTTTCTTCCATCCGGACTTCAGACAGCTCTAGTAATTTGACTTGAGGCATGCCTGTCCTAAGAGGCCACCTGAGAAATACAGATACAGCGGTTGTACCTAATATCCTAACTCTTTTGCCGCCATCACTTGGGGTAAAGAAAAAGAGACACTCTTTACAACTAACAAATCAATTGACCGGCGCTTGCATGCTACGCATCCCCGATATGGTCACCAAGCCTAAAGGTTACTCACCGAAAGAAAATTCAGGCCTGCCTGCTCTCAGAATTGCTACGGCCTGCGTTCTTATGTCCCCAGAATACCACCTATACAGTGCGGCGAGAGTACTCGCCAATAGGGGGAGAACAAACAGTTTCTGTTGAGTAACCAGAAGCACGAGCATCCCAACAGACATCTGATTGAAGGAACCCACAGCATTATAAGGAAGTGCGGCACCTGAGAACACAGCCGTATGTAGAAAAAAAACCCAAACGAGTCCTCACTGATATCCACAAAAAGGCGTCGAACCTCTATGCCAGGAATTGCCCGGCGAACCCCGTTCTAAAAAATAAATACGCTGAACTCGCAGAAGAGGAAAGCATATTGATTTACTTCGCTATGAGTTCGGGAGTAACCCCGTTATAAAAGATAAATACCCTGAACTAGCAGAAGAGGAAAGCATGTTGAGTTCCTCCACTATGAATTCCGGGTAATTGATTTTAAGAACAGGGTTCGCTGGGTAATTCCTAGCATAGAGGTCCGTCGCCTATTTGTGGATATCACTGAGGAACTCTGTGTTTTTCTTTTATATTTTCACACTAGTGATTGCCCTTCCGCATACGCAACGAGAGCACAATTATGCAACGGAATGCGTACCCCTGCTTTAGAACTAACAACAACTGAGTTATACTACTATTAAAATGTCATATCTGCATTTAGTGAACATGAAAATAAAATGGTTTTCGCTTGTCCTGCAAAACATTGAATTTGTTGGCAAGGGTCGTTGTGAATTAAGCTAACGATATGCGCAAATATATATATATATATATATATATATATATACTTACATGTACAAAATCACCACCTTGTATCATAAAGTCTTTGATGACACGATGGAAGCTGGCACCTTTATATCCCATTGGCACATCGTCTGGGCGGTATTCGCCTGTGCAAAGTTGACGAAAATTTTCCGCAGTTTTTGGAACAGTGTCAGCGAATAGCTCAAAAATCATGCGCCCAATTTCCTGTAAAATGCAATATTTTATGTTATTTTGTAAAAATATTCCAATAATAAACTTACCGTCGTACCAACAGATACATCAAAGAATACAACTGGATTATTTGGGTGTCGCAGCTGCGATTGAATTTGATTCCAAGTTGGCATATTAGCCTATCTATTTATGTATGTATATGAGTATTATTTGATCCTTAATTTTAATAAACACTAAATTATTTAATTATAATTAGTTTATTATTTAGGGATTGTTTACGAAGAGGATATTTGCAAATGACAGCTACCGGCTTTTCCTTTTCAAGCGTGCAGCGCGGTTGCATTTGACAGCTGTCATTGGTATCAGCTGTTCTTTATAGTGAACGGAATTGCTTTGCATTTAATTTACGCGTGTTGCATTGTTTATAAAATACGAGAAAATAAATTTTGTGTTGAATTTTAAGTGCGCTACAAATATTTAAAAATATCTAAAGTTCCTCAAAACAGCCGTAAGTACAAACATTTGCACAGATATATGTAATAGTAAAGTATTTAAAATAGGTGTGAAACAAGTGTTGAGCCGAGCAGGTGCGCTTAACCAAGTTTTTTTTAAATATACAAACTTATTACAACTTTACCAAAGCTACCTGACCTGACTCAAATTTGAATGCCACGTTATTAAAACGCTTTTATTTAGATCATCAGAAATTCTTTTATTATCATAAAAGACAACAAAGGAGTGCATGAGATGTGCTGACGCTATTGGAGAGATTCGTTTTTCCGATACGATTCGCTTCGATTAATTTAATTAAAAAAACGAAAAACCTAGTCCACTTAACCATCGAGTCCCGTGAATTTTGACCCCAAATACTAGGACTCCCGAGCCTGTTCCTTATTTTTGTAAGTTCCAATTCAAATCACAGGAGGTTGCCTTTTCAGTACAGCCTTTTTTGAACGTTACAAATATCGCCGTGGTGTGGTGGTAGAGTGCTCCGCCTTCCACACCACAGGTTAGGCTAGGTTGAACTGGCCGGTCCATGAGAACCTCACATAGACTGATTGAGACCGTAGTGTTACCAGAAGTTTGTTTGAACGACCAAACTAAAAAAAAGCCGTGGTGTGGTATAGTGCTCCGCCTTCCACACCGCAGGTTAGGCTAGGTTGAACTGGCCGGTCCATGAGGACCTCACATAGACTGATTGAGACCGAAGTGTTACCAGAAGTTTGTTTGAACGACCAAACTAAAAAAACCCTATACAAATCAGGACCTATGATATAAAATAACTCCGTCCTCTTGGCAAATAATAGAAGCTTCCTAGGACTTAAGCCAGTTGCTGCTTCTAGATCTAATAGCGGTATCACTCCTAATAGTTGGAGTCTTGGCCTGGTACGAGCGGTACTGCTACAACAACAGGAACAGCACAGAACATGCTCGATCGTTTCCTCCTTTAAACCGCACTTCCTGCATCTGTTATCACTGACCAAGCCTAATTTAGAGGCATGTGACGCCAGAAGGCAGTGTCCAGTCAGAATACCCTTCATGAGTCTACAGTTCTCTCTTTTTAATGATATAACCAATTTTGTTAGTCTAAGGTTGTAAGACCTACATATACAGACCAATTCTAAATATTCTCACGGAATTTTGTTCTCGCGGATTTTTTTATTCCCGCGGAAAAATTCCAATTCTTTTCTCCTAGGGAGGAGAAAAATTGGGGAATAGGAATTTCGAATTTTCGAAGCCAGCTGTTTTGTCAATTGAAATTTCGTTGCGCATTTCTTATTTTGTTTAAAAAATTGAAAAGTTTAATTATTGTTGCAAATTCGTTTGAAATTAAGAAATAAGGTATAAACAATGCACATTATTGCATTTCATGTGGTATTCACTGAAATGAGTAATGAATTGGTGCCACAGCAACATCAACAGAGGAGCATAAGAAGAAGACGGCGGGATAACACAAATCCGCCGGAGTTGTTTGCTTTCATCCTGCAAAGCAATTTTCTGGAGACCACGTCGAGTTGAGTTCGCCTTTCGCCATATGCCAAAATCTAATTAAGCCTTCTTAAAAAATCCTTGCACAATTTCTGGATGGCTGCATCAAATATACAAAGAGCTCTTCCGTTGCTTATGATATATGCATTTTTCGACTTAAAATAAAGAATATTGTGGTTGTTGTTGTTGTTGTATTAACAGTGAGAATATTGTGGTAGAATGTAAATACATATTTCAGCACAAATTTGTACAAATAAGTGTTCTTTCTTAAAAGGACGAATTTCCTTTAACTATTTTGATGCATTCCCTTTAATTTAACTAGTGAAAAAACTCCTATGAAATGGCAAAGAAATCTCCCTCTGCCTCACATTCATAATACCTACTCTTCTCCCATAACCGGTTTCCTCTTTTTCGAACATTGTTCAGAATAGGAGGAAAGGGAGAAGTGAAAAAACTCACAAGGAATTTTTATTTAGAATACGAGGAATGGCAGAAGTGAAAAAACTCGCACGGAGTTTTCGTTTAGAATTGGGCTGAATATCTTCACTTCACAGCCCCGCATATAAACCCACGCCTTTCCCGCTTGGTCGATCATGTGCACCTCTCGCCTTCGCTTAATCTCGCCCAGTCTAATTGGGACGTCTACGGAGCAAGCTTCAAGGGATGCGCCCTTTGTAGGTAGTTCATCCGCTTTTTCATTCCCATCTATTCCCATATGCCCAATATAGATGTATGCTTCTCCCTATCTCGATTCTCTCCAGAGACTGCTTATACTCTAACACCCACTTAGATGCTGTGCTATGCGAGATTATTGCCTTAATTGCTGCTTGACTGTCAATATAAAAGTTAACACGGTTGCAGCTTAAGCTATTCTCTTCCAGTGTTTCTACTTTGGTTACGCCTAATATTTCCGCTTGGAAAACGCAGCCTATAGGATCTGTTTATTTCCGGATCAGCATAGTATACCGCAGACCCTACTACTTCCACTACTTTGGAGCCATCTGTGTACACATGTATCGCCTCGTCCGCCATATGAGCACCCTTGCGCCAATCGTCCATCTCTATTGTGGCCTTAAGATCTCACACACCGCAGATTCTGGGTTCAATTCCCAGGCATAGCAACATCAAAAATTTAGAAACAGGTTTTTCGGTAAAAGTCTAGAATAGGGGCTAATACAAAAAAAAATATCGAGAGAGCTGCCAAAAGATGTGTATTAATCTCGAAAACAATAATCCGAAGGCGGAAAAGAAAAATTGTATCTGTCCGGAGATATTTGCAGTTGAAGTTGGCAGTTTTCATGTGGTTATTGTAATGTTGTGCAGTGCACTGCAAAAAACTTTGTATACAAAGGGATTTTGATCCCACCCCATTGGCAAGGGTAATTTTTAATAAACGCGGCCGAAGGCTGCCAACGCAAAAAAGTGTTCTGCACAAAAAGGTGTTGTGTAGCGCAACCCTTTGAAGGTGTTGCCAGCGCAATATATAGCTTCTCCAACCCAATTGCCAACCTCATCTACACTTGGCGAATCCTGTTTATTTAACAGCCGAGGCTCTGGCGTCCCCAAGTTCCTTATGGATCTAGGGGTTGGGAGGGCGGTGTGGCCTAGAATGTTTCATGTGGTCATACCAAATCTATCCCGAGATGGTTGGGCTAGTACATTTATGGTGCTTGTTACCGGAACGTACCGGATCTGCATCCGGCAAAGGACCATCAACATCGATAACCCTCCCCAAAGCCTTCGGGGAGTATCCTTATCGCTACAACAACAACAACAACATCAGATTAATTGGCTATGAAAGTGTTCGAGACAAAAGTTCTTCGAAAGATTTACGGACCTCTAAGCGTTGACGACGGCGAGTAAATAATGAGCTGTGCGAGCTTTATGTAGCCAAGCGAATTAAAACCTCGGCTACGTTGGCTAGGTTATGTTATGCGAATGAAAGGTGATGCTCCGGCTGAATAAAAAATAAATGCTTGGTACTAATTTTTATCACAAATTAAGGGGGACGAGACCAACACGTTTTATGTCGACACCGAACGGCATCTGCAAGGCAGATGAATTTTCTCTGAAAAGCTTCTCATGGCATAAATGCATTCGGAGTTTGGCCAAATCACTGCCAAGAGGCCACTCAGAAAGACTTTTCTAATTAAAACACTTCTAAATGTTGGATCTTGTTTTTCACTTGTTTTTTTGTAGTCGGAGCATGCTACCACCATACCACGGCTCCTGAGGGGAAAGTAATTATATCGGAGCCCGCCTACGAAAGTAGAGGAAAAGGGTGGCGCCCAAGCCGCTAGAAGAACCAGGTGAAGAACGATTTAAGATTTTGGGCAGTGTTATCGATGTTGATGGTCCTGTGTCGGATCTACGTCCGGTATAAGACCGATTAAATATATCCACATTTAACCTTCTAGGCCAGACATCGGCGTTTCATAGATCAATTGATCACACAAACAGGTTACGTTCTTCACACAGACAGGTTGCGCTCTTTGCTTTCCAAATCATTTAGTCGTCGCTGAACAAGTGGCGTAGCAACATCGTGTGTGGCTATCGCATGTTTGCGCAGCAAATGTTAAAAATATGCATGAATGTACGTATAATTTTTTTGGTTAGCATAGAAAATTGTACGCTTTGCATATTGCGCATCAAAAAAATAGAAGTCTTTGTTAGTTGCTGTCTAACAAGTGACTGACATGAAAACGAATTGGTTCGCGCGATCAATGCGCTCTCACTTACCTATACACATGCATTTACAAATCTGCCTACGCTTGTTCTAGGCCATCCCGCCCCAACCCCTAGTAAAGAACTGCAACCTCTCTGCGGGTGTTGGTAAATTGTGGTCAACCGTCAAACCCCTGTCCAATCCAACAAAACACAATGATAAAATATCCATAGCCTTCGGCGATATAACTTTATCTGATTCGAAGAAATGCGCGAGGGCCTTTTGTTGACAATTTATAATGCATTCTTTAGTAGACGGGGAAGATGTCGTGGAAACAGACGGACACACAAACACGACGTTCCACCCATTACTATCACCCCCACAGAGGTTGAAGAAGCCTTCCATAAGGATAAGCCCTCTAAAACAATTTGCCCAGACGGAATAGCCATGCCAAGGCTAAAACACCTCAGCGCTGAGGGAATAAACTACCTAATGCACGTTTTCAACGTGTCGCTGAAGTCTTTTGTCATTCCCGAAAAATGAAAAATGGAAACGATAATTCCTCTACTAAAACCTGGTAAACCAGCTAACGAAGGCGAGCCATATGGACCGATATCACTCCTTTCCCCGGTAGCGAAGACGTTGGAAACCGTCTTGCTCCCTCATTTTACCACAAATCTTCGCCTAGCCACCCACCAACATGGCTTCCGCATGTTGCAAATGCATAGCAGCACACCGCGCTACCGTAAACACTCAGATAAATTACGGACTAAATCAGGAACCAGTCAACCACGGTACGCTACTCCAAGATATAGAAAGCTCACACCTTCCCCTTGTCTAAAAAGATGCACTGCAAATTATCTGAATGGTCGGCAAGCGTCGGTTCAATTTAGGAACGAAATATCAAAGCCTACAAAATTTAAAAAGGGAGTACCACAGGGTGATGTCCTATCCCCGCCCTGTTTTATTTCTACATATCAATACTTCCTTCCCCACCACAAGGAGTTCCCATCATTTAATATGTCGACGACTGCACGATTATGGCAACGGAAGCTGGCCCTTCAATAGATGAATTAGTTTCTAAAATAAAAAGCTATCCCCTCGATGTTTCGAGTTTCTTCACCTCGCGTAACCTGCCATTATCACCGTCAAAAGCCACGGTTGCTCTGTTTACGACGTGGAAGGAACAGATGAAAAACACATATTGGAAAAGGCTGCTGGCCTGCCAAAATGCTGCAATCAGAACTGCCGGCTCCAAAGAGCTCAATATTAAAGAGCACAACGAAATGCTGAACTGAGCAATTTTTGCTAAACTATCACAAACCAGGACATCCTAGTAAAAAACTACTTGATATATCCCCGCATCCACGGGGGTTAAGAGAACATCTCCATAAGCGCTATGACTAGATCCGGCATGTACCAACACAGCCGTTTGATCCAGACAAGCATAACCAGGCCATAAGCCAAATCCACACAGAATCGGTAAACGCTTTTGCCAGGACGCCGTTATTAATATACAATATCCTACCCTCGCAAACTAAGAAATCACACTATCAACGGAGACACGAGTTAAGCCGGAGTCATTGGTGCCGTATGTCGTATCGCTGTATCCGTAACCCTAACGTAATCAGCTGTTTATCGTTACGACGGTAAACCAAAACCCAATTGGTTGGCTACGATACGGTTACGACCTTAGCGGCACCAATAACCGATTGCATTGATTCTCATAAGGTTGGTCGAATCAGCTGTTAAAAGGTTACCGATACGGTTACCGATAAAGCACCAATGTCTCCAGCTTTACCCTGGCGCAACTACGTTCTGGATACTGTGTAACATGTTAATATATTACTTGATCAGAATCAACCCCAACATACGTAATGTATGCCTTGCTTGCAATACCAATCTCCCTATGGTCCGCCCCTTTAGAAACCAGTTTCCTTGGAATTCCGTTAGAGGACTTTGCTGACAATTTGTGAGTGGTCGTGCCCATTGAATGGGGCGAAGCACTGGGGCGAAGCACAACAACATGAAAGTAGTTTATTTGGTTTATTTCGAATCTTGATATTGTAACGTATTTAGGGTAACTCCACTTATTTTACACCTTCTACTAACGTTCGTATTGCTAAATTGTCGAATAAGTAATTCCAATATTCAATAATGCAAAATGGTCTTTATTAGACTACTTTCAAAGTACTTCACAAAAACATTAATACTTCGCAACCAATAGCGTGCTTAAATCAAACTGATTACTGACTACTCAGCTATTGCTGCTTTTATACTCTCTGTTGCCTCGTTCACCTATTTCTCCTAAGGTATAGTAATTTCGTGAACTTCATGATTATTTACCAGCTATATACATGTATATTTGTAGTTTGTATCCATATGCGTGTGTATATGTGAGTACTATTTCGGCTGATAATGACATGCGTTCTTGAGTATCTCTCTGCTGCCTTGTATGTATGTATGTGTGTACATGATGATTAATTTGGTTACGTACATACAAATGCCTGCTTAGTATCGAATTAGGGATGCTAGTATCACTTAGTGATGTGAATATTCGTCACAATATTAATCAGCTTCACTTCCACATCGGGGTGCAGTGACAAAAAAAAAAAGAAAACATAAAAAATAATGGACACACTAATATAAATGCTTCTTAATTTTTATGCAATATAAATATTTATTTGTATAATCTAGAGTCTATGCATTTGTGTAACTTAGAAGCTAAAAGAATTAATACTCAAGGTATTTGGAGGTACCTACTTAACTAAAACAAGCATTGTATGGTATGTGAATGTATATGTATGGGTGCGTATTTATTTGCGAGTGTGACTTGTACAATCGATAGGCGCCCAGCGCCCAGGCCTCTCATTGCCTTAGGTTTAGGTTTGTATTTTTCTTATTATCTACATTAGTTATTAAACCCTCCCGCCCCAGCCAACACTTATGGCTAATTACTAGCCTCATCCGCATCCTCATCTTGAATACCCTTCAGCTTATTTTGTTCTGCTGTTGCTTTCATAAAACTTTGTAGCATATCGTTTGTATCCACAATCAATATGGGCGTGCAACCATCCTTCAGATGTTCATTTTGACTTTCGTACATTTCACGTGAAATACTGCGAGTGAAAGAGAAGCGTAGGGATTTTGTGCGTGTAAGCTTCTTTTTGATTGGTGGTTTGCCAGTGACAGGTGCTGGTTCTGAGAGAATTTTCTCTTTTTCAGGTGTGGGTGAGAGTGCAATAACGTCGCGTAGAATATCATCGGCAAAGGCTCTGATCACATTCCAAGCGTCGGCTAAAGAGAGGAAGAAAGAGAACAAAGTGAAGTGTTATTAAAGTTGTATTGCAAAAAACTTAAAATAATCGTATATGGACATGCTTTTGACTAAAAGTTTATGTGTGACCTAAGTTTAAAAGATGAAAGAGGTAACGGGACGAAAAACTTACACGTGGACGTTATCAACATATAAACATATTGTAACGAATTTAGGGGAATTCCGCTTATTTCAAACCTTCTGCTAACGTTCGTATCGCTGAACTGTCGAATATATAACTAATATTCTGTATTGCAAAATGGACTAATTTGGGAGTAGTACAATTATACTTCACTTCGCAACTGATAGCGTGTTTAAATCAAAACTTATTACTTATTACTCAGCTTGAGCTGCTTTTATACCCTCGGTTTCCTCGGTTTATATACATGTATATTTGTAGTTTGTAGCCATATGCGTGTGTATGTGTGAGTAACTACTTCGCCTGATGACTACATATTTGTATGTGTGTGAGATGAGATATCTCTTCGTCGCCTTCTACATAAGAGTGGCTGCTTTATTGTTGTTGTGCATTTATTTAGTAGCAGCTTAGTGATGCTAATAAAAGCAGCAACAAAGTCTTGGATTAGATTAGTGGTCACCAAAATTGAAGCTGTGGCTGTGTTGGTAAGAGTAAAATAATCATTATGATAGCGGCTTAGTCGTTATTTAACTGGGAACGAGGCAAAACGTATGCACGCACGTTTGTTTACACTAAAAAGTTATTCCTAAATATGCTAAAAAATATATTTTATTGCTTGACTACCTTACGATCTCTGGATTGGATCATATTTACTTGCTAATGACCACGTATACACACAGATCCTATGATTTGAGGGCATCCACCGGAAATGTACGAACCCTTACTAGGAAAGGTGCTCGGCTGGCTGATAACTTCCTAAGTTCAAAGGTTGACACCACCGACTTATGAAATATGCCACGCACAGAGCACGAAAAAAGGTCGGTCGGGCCTAGCGCAATCACAATCGTAGATGATAACTTTAATTTCAATGTGGGTAGGGTGTCTGTGCTTCTGAAGTCCAAAAGTTTTGAATTCCTAATATACCAAATTTTAATAGAAATGTACTGATCGACTTCGACGTTAACCGCCACAATGAGACCTACAGTAACGGCTGGCAGTGTACAAATAACATAAGGTGCTTGTACCAGAAAACCTTCGGAAAGTATTCTTATTGCAAAAAAATATCCACCAAGCTAAATGTCTAAATCCCGATCGGAGTATCAGAAAATAAACTGATCTCGTTGTGATCCCCGGCAGACATGTTACTCAAATTCATGGACTTGCATGGTGCGAAGGCCCAATATGCAATCAAGGTGCTGATGTGATGTGGGTTGCTGCTCTGTAGCGTAAAGAGCTCGCAGGGCCACGTTACAGATGGATGCATGGGTGGGTGATAGATATTTGTAAAATCAGAGTGAAATCATGCAGAAACACTGTGCTAATCGAAGTACAAGGCGTACTGGAATTATGAATGGAGTTTTTTTTCTAATTGTTGAATGCGAAAGGAAGAGATTATAGCCACTAAATCTCAATCGGGAACGCCGCAATCTACGTCCCAGCCTATACGTCCAATGAAGAATTACTCTTTCCAACAAGTGCTGCTCTGCACTAAGTGGGCCAATGGGAATTGACCCGGCCAGAAATCATGATCTTCGGTGTGGTAGGCGGAGTACGCTGCCCTTATATCACGGAGGCCACGGGAAAACTATCGTCAAAATATTTTGGAAATTTTTTCTAAAACATTTCTTCCGTTGTAGGACCGCCTATACCGCCTATACAAAAACTTACATCGGCTCACTCGGAGCCTAGATAGAATTTGATATTCAAAATATACAAGCCATTTTCCGTAAAAAGCAAACATATGCCCAGAAAAAGTTATCTCTCGTAGGGCATAAGAAGATAGGTCCCAGGTTTTGTACACCCAGAAAAGATGTACTGTTAAATCAATAAAATTTTAAACAACTTTCTGTTTTTGCTTTAACACGATTTGTGGTATTTTTTTTCAAATGAGGAAATTCTGAGGGAAAGTTAAGTGGCACTCTGTGGCAACCCTACTTCGAAATATTTCTGTAGAAACATATATCCAAATGGCTGAAGTAGCAGAATAAACGCAGTAAGATTAGGGTTGCACTATGAAATATTTCAATAGAAATATGATATCAAATATTTTTCGTTAAATTGTCAGATCTCATCTAAATTTTTGGAAATTCAAATCGGTGACAACCTTGAAAATATCTTAAGCAACATTAGGATCCGGTTTTTCAGTGCGAGTTTAAACTCCAGTCAAAGTTGACTAGAGTTAAACCCGGCTACTTTAGCCGCTTAGATTAAGGTGAGCATCAAAATTTTATCTATATTATCGAAAAAGTCAAAAGATTAAACTCTAGTCAGTTTTAAAATAAAACAAGTAAGGAAGGCTAAGTTCGGGTGTAACCGAACATTACATACGCAGCTGAGAGCTCACTTACTTACTTTACTTAATTGGCGCTTAACCGTCTAAACGGTTATGGCCGTTCAACAAGGCGCGCCAGTCGCTCCTTCGCTCCGCCCTCTACCTCTGCTTCCATAGGCGGGTTCCGATAGAAATACTTTCTTGGCCGGAGCATCATCTTTCATTCGCATAACATGGCCTAGCCAGCGCAGCCTCTGCGTTTTAATTCGCTGGACTATGTTGATGTATGCGTATAGCTCGTACAGCTCATCATTAAATCTTCTTCGGTACTCGCCATCGCCAATGCGAAGAACTTTTCTCTCGAACACTCCCAAAGCCGCTTCATCTGCTGTTGTCATGGTCCATGCTTCTGCCCCATATAGCAGGACGGGTACGATAAGTGACTTGTAGAGTATGATTTTCGTTCGCCGAGAGAGGACTTTACTTTTCAATTGCCTACCTAGTCCAAAGTAGCATTTATTGGCAAGATTGATTCTTCGCTGGATTTCAGTGCTGATGTTGTTGCTAGTGTTGATGCTGGTTCCCAAATAAACGAAGTCTTTTACTATTTCGAAATTATGTATGCCAACAGTAGCGTGGTTGCCAAGGCGCATATGCGCTGTCTCTTTGCTCGATGACAGCAGGTACTTCGTTTTGTCCCCATTCACCATCAAACCCATCTTTACCACTTCTTTTTCCAGTTTGGATTACGCAGAGCTATTAGCGCGGGTGTTTAGGCCGATGATATCAATGTCATCAGCATATGCCAGTAATTGCACGCTTTTATAGTATATTGTTCCAGTGCGGTTAAGTTCTGCAGCTAGTATAATTTTCTCCAGCATCAAATTAAAGAAATCGCACGATAGGGGGTCACCCTGTCTGAAACCTCGTTTAGTTTCGAACGGCTCGGAGAGGTCCTTCCCAATTCTGACTGAGGTGATGGTGTTGCTCAACGTCATTTTGCACAGCCGTATAAGTTTTGCGGGGAAACCAAATTCAGACATAGCGGCATATAGGCAGCTCCTTTTCGTGCTGTCGAAGACGGCTTTAAAGTCGACGAAGAGGTGATGTGTGTCGATTCTTTTTTCACGGGTTTTTTCCAAGATTTGGCGCATTGTGAAAATCTGGTCGATGGTAGATTTACCATGTCTGAAGCCGCACTAATAAGGTCCAATCAGCCGGTTCACGGTGGGCTTCAATCTTTCGCACAATACACTTGAAAGGACCTTATATGCGATATTGAGAAGGCTGATTCCACGATAGTTGGTGCATTTTGCAGTATCCCCCTTCTTGTGGCCTGGGCAAAGAACACTTAGATTCCAACCGTCGTCTCGCAGCTGAGAGCTTTAGAGACAAAATAAGGG
The DNA here is from genome assembly GCF_040869045.1 of Eurosta solidaginis. Classification (NCBI taxonomy): domain Eukaryota; kingdom Metazoa; phylum Arthropoda; class Insecta; order Diptera; family Tephritidae; genus Eurosta; species Eurosta solidaginis. The sequence continues at coordinate 231,983,163 of NC_090321.1, read as the reverse complement.
AAGATCACCATGTAGGAAAATGAACCTAGGGTAACCCTGGAATGTGTGTATAAAATGGGTATCAAATGGAAGGTATTAAAGAGTATTTTAAAAGGGAGTGGGTCATAGTTCTATAGGTGAACGCCTTTTCGAGATATCGCCATAAAGGTGGACCACGGGTGACTCTAGAATGTGTTTGTGCGATATGGGTATCAAATTAAAGGTATTAATGAGGGTTTTTAAAAGGGAATGGCCCTTAGTTGTATATGTGAAGGCGTTGTTGTTGTTGCAATGTTTCGCCCCACCTAATAGCTGCGACCCATCACAAACTGTCATCAATATCCTCTAACGGGAGTCCAAGGAAACTTGCTGTTTCGACAGGGGAGGACCGTAATGAAAGGGGTTTTAGAGGGGTTGGTTCCACATTACAATTAAAGAGATGGTTGGTGTCATGTGGGGACACATTGCAAGCGGGGCATACATTTTGTATGTCGGGGTTGATTCTGGATATGTAAGAGTTTAACCTGTTACAGTATCCAGAACGAAGTTGAGCCAGAGTGACTCGCGTTTCCCTGGGGAGTATGCGTTCCTCTTCCGCAAGTTTTGGGTACTGTTCCCTGAGTACTGGATTCACCGGGCAATTCCCGGCATAAAGGTCCGACGCCTGTTTGTGGAGTTCACCAAGGACCTGCTTGTGTTTTTTTGCTTCATACGGCTGAGTTCTCAGGTGCCGTATTTCCTCAAAATGCTTGCGGAGATGACTCCTTAAGTCCCTAGGCGGTGCTGGCTAATCAATCAGTTGACTGTTGGGATGCCCAGGTTTCTGGATATTCAACAGGAACTGTTTGGCTAGCATCTCATTTCTCTCCCTGATGGGGAGTATTATCGCCTCATTATGTAGATGGTGTTCTGGGGACATAAGAAGACAGCCCGAGGCAGTTCTGAGCGCAGTATTTTGGCAGGCCTGTAGGTTCTTCCAGTGGGTAGTTTTTAGGCTTGGCGACCATATAGGGGACGCGTAGCACGTAAACGGCTGGCCAATTGCTTTGTATGTGGTAATGAGCGTTTCTTTGTCTTTTCCCCAAGTACTGCCAGCAAGGGATTTGAGGATTTTATTACGGCTCTGGATTTTCGGTACAATTGCGGCTGCGTGCTCACCAAAATGTAGATCCTGATCAAACGTCACACCCAAGATTTTGGGGTGTAGGACAGTCGGTAGCGTAGTGCCATCGATGTGGATGTTCAAAATGGTCGACATTTGGGACGTCCAAGTTGTAAATAAGGTCGCGGATGATTTAGTCGGTGATAATGCCAGGTTTCGCGAGGCGAAAAAACTGGGGAGATCAGGGAGGTAGCCGTTTATTCTGTTGCAAAGCTCATCGATCTTTGGGCCCGGGCCTGTGGCCATTATTGTGCAGTCATCGGCGTAAGAAACGATAGTAACTCCTTCTGGTGGCGAAGGTAGTTTTGATATGTAAAAATTAAACAAAAGTGGTGATAGGATACCACCATGTGGCACCCCTTGTTTAATTCTTCTGAGCTTTGATATTTCGTTTCTGAATTGCACCGATGTCTGCCGACCACCCAGATAATTTGCGGTCCACCTTTTAAGACCAGGGGGAAGGGTAGACCCTTCCTAGTCTCGCAGTAACGTGCCACGGTTGACCGTATCAAAAGCTTTTGATAGGTCTAGCGCTACGAGTACTGTTCTGTGGTGGGGCTTCTGATTTAAACCACAATTTATCTGGGTGCTAATGTCATTTAGCGCGGTGGTGGTGCTATGAAGTTTTCTAAAGCCATGCCGATGACAGGCTAGCTGCAAATTTGCTTTGAAGTAGGGTGTGAAGGCGTCTCCGAGATATCTACCAAAATATGAACCAGGGTGACCCAGAATATCATCAGTCGGGTACCGCTAATTTATTTATATATGTATGTAATACCACAAACAGTATTCGTGCCCTGATTCGAAGGGCTTTTGATTTCGCCCTGCAGAGCTTTTTCATTTTATTCTACTTAATATGGTAGGTGTCGAGCCGATTTTACAGTTTTTCTAAAAATAATTTTTGCATCAAAAAACCAATCCAATCACCATGTTTCATCCCTTTTTTCGTATTTTTTATAGAATTATGGAATTTTTTTCATTTTTCGATATCGAAAAAGTGGGCGTGGTCATAGTCGGATTTTTTTAATACCAAGATAAAGTGAGTTCAGATAAGTACGTGAACTAAGTTTAGTAAAGATATATCGATTTTTGGTAAAGTATCATGTTAACGGCCGAGCGGAAGGAAAGACGGTCCACTGTGTATAAAAACTGGGCGTGCCTTCAACCGATTTCGCCCATTTTTACAGAAAACAGTTATCTTCATAGAAGCTATGCCCTTAACAAATTCACAAGGATTGGTAAATTTTTGTTCGACTTATGGCATTAAAAGTATTCTAGACAAATTAAATGAAAAAGGGAGGAGCCACGCCCATTTTGAAAATTTCTTTTATTTTTGTATTTTGTTGCACCATATCATTACTGGAGTTGAATGTTGACATAATTTACTTATATACTGTAAAGATGTTCAATTTTTTGTTAAAATTTTACTTAAATTTTTTTTCAAAGTGGGCGTGTTCGTTATCCGATTTTGCTAATTTTTATTTAGCATACATACAGTAATAGGAGTAACGTTCCTGGCAAATTTCATCATGATATCTTCAACGACTGCCAAATTACAGCTTGCACAACTTTTAAATTAGTTTCTTTTAAAAGTGGGAGGTGCCAAGCCCATTGTCCAAAATTTTACTAATTTTCTATTCTCCGTCATAAGGACAACTCATCTACCAAGTGTGGTTATAGTCCGATTTCGTTATTTTAAACAGCGATCTGAGATGAGTGCGCAGGAACTTACATACCAAATTTCATAATGATACCTCAAAATTTACTCAAGTTATCGTGTTTACGGACAGATGGACGGACGGACGGACATGGATAAATGAATTTCTTTTTTCGCCCAGATCATTTTGATATATAGAAGTCTATATCTATCTCGATTAGTTTATGCCGTTACGGAATACCGTTATGCGAACAAAATTAATATACTCTGTGAGCTCTGCTCAGCTGAGTATAAAAAAATACATGTAAGGCGAGATAAATTTCGAAGAGATTTAATACCGAGCTTCTGTTTCAATTTGCGTCGTCCTCATTTTAATTTTCCTACAAATTGGACGGACGGGACCTATGTACTTGTTTTATGCCGATTCCGAACGGCATCTGCAAAGCAGATTAGTTTTCTCTGAGAGCTTTTAATTGCAGAAGTACACTCGGAGTACTTGCCAAACACTGTCGAGGGGTGACCCCGCTTAGAAAAATTTTCTTCTAGTTGAAAAAACTTGTTTCTAAAATTATGATGTTGCTTTGCCCGGGCGTTAACCCAAGGCCCGCGAACTTTATTTCCTTCTATTGGGAAATCATGCCCGCAGCGTAGTTAGGATTATGTAAACATTTTCTTAAAGCAAAAACTCGCTACATATGTAGATGTGAATTAAAAACATGTAAAGGTGTCTAAGTTCGGGTGTAACCAAACATCATATACTCAGCGTGAGCTTCAATTGCACATTTCATTTCAGATAAATTACTTTTCTACATAAAACGTAGCACCGCCCGTTTAAAGAAAAATGTCTCCCCATTTCCTCTTACAATAAAACTTGATAAGTGAAACATCATTGATTCAAAACTATTTTTTGCTAAGATATAGCTTATTATTTTCGTCCACGACCTTTTAAAAATCGTTCATATAAAAGTGGGCGTGGTCCTTAACCGATGTGAGTAAAGGCTACCTCTCTGCCGAATTTTGTTACGATAGGTTTAACGATTTTTGATTTATGATTAACAATATTTTTAAAATTGATTTTATCAAAAGTGGGCGGTGCCAAGCCCATTTAAATTTTTTTTTTTCAAATATTTATCAAGAGTCTCAGTGTCAGTCCACACGTCAAATTTCAACATTCTAGGTGTATTATTTACTAAATAATTAGGTTTCTTGTGTTTTCCAAAATGTTATATATATAAAAAGTGGGGGTGGTTATCATCCGATTTCGCTCATTTTCAATACCAATCTATTCTGGGTCCAGATAAGCTCATGTACCAAATTTGGTGAAGATATCTCATTATTTACTCAAGTTATCGTGTTAACGGACAGACGGACGGACATGACCCAATCAAATTTTTTTTCGACACTGATGATTTTGATATATGGAAGTCTATATCTATCTCGATTCCTTTATACCTGTACAACCAACCGTTATCCAATCAAAGTTATTACACTCTGTGTGCAAAGCACGCTGAGTATAATTAGGGTGGTCCCATATATAGGTAATTTCTTCTTTTTTTTTGATAGGGATTAAAAATCGTATGAAACATTTACATTCGTAATAATTTACAAATAAAGCTCCAACTTGTTGAATGAATAAGGTTTGTGTGAATGTTTAAGGTTTTTATAGTATTTCGAAGTTTGAAAAATATTATAATTTATAAAACCATTTCGAGTTATTTACCAATGGCACATACATATTTTAAATATAAATTTCCGTAATTCGAAAAAAGTCCGAAAATTGAATCGAATAAAAATTTTTGAAGATTTTATAGTTTTGAAAAAATTACAAGCTTAAAAAATGTGTAGTTCAAAAATAATTAGAATTTCGTGACCCATTTTGGAAAAATTTCAAATTATATCGAATTGTTTTTCAATATTTGTCAATTCGAAACATTTTCGACATTGAAAAATTCCATTTAAAAAATGTGTAATTTAAATATAATTCCAATTTCAAATAATGAGTTCCGAAACCCATTTCAATTTCGAGCTTCTGAAAGTGGTCGACACTTTTTCTCTATGCAACCGTAGATTGACAGCGGTCCTAAGGAGTGTAAGGTGGACAGAGTCACAATGTACCGTTATTCAGAACATATCTGTACTGACGCTGTGCCAACAACTTAATGGCGACATGCGTCGTACATACTAAAAAAACCTATCAACATTTTAACGAGACGGAGACTGTAACGATATTAACCTAAGACTAAAGTAGTGGACTACATACAATCATATTATACTTTTCAGAGTCATGCTTCTAGCGAAATTTTTTGAGTGCATGCTTTCTGATAAACACAGTCTCAGCATTTATTTCGCTCAGTACCTCCCATTTTCTGGGATGCACTCCTCCGTACTATCTGAGGATGCGACCCGTAGAGGATCGATATAACTTTGGTATATAATCTCTGATAGTATGTCATTAAAAAAAAATTAATATAATATCAACTTACTTATATCCTTTTCCGTCGCATGCTCGTATGTCACACAAAAACGTATCACATATTTGCCATTCACCATCGACGGTATCATATGCATCTTGCCAGAATGATTAATTTGTGCCAACAATTCCTGATTGTAGGTATCAGCGACGCGCATTCGAAAGCACACCAAACCCAAATAAACGTCATTTCTAACCTCAAAACGTTCATCCTTACGTACCAACATTTCAAACTTTTTCGCCAAAGCCATATGATTTCTTATATATGCTTGCAGACCCATTATACCATACGAACGAAAAACAAACCACAATTTGAGAGCACGAAATCGACGACTTAACGGTATACCATAATGACGATAATCAATCGCTTTTTCATGTTCATGTTGTAAATATAATGGATTAACATTGAGTGCTGTTTTTAAGCTCATCACATCTTTTACCCACATCGCAGACGTATCGAAATTGGTGAGTAACAATTTATTGGGATTAGTATTGAATGAATCTGCATATTCTAGACCTTCGGAAAACCGGCGCATTTCTGGTAGAATAAACGAATTACCCGCATATGCACCATCCACATGAAACCAAACTTGTGGTAATTCTTTGCATATTTTACCAATTTCTGTAAGATTATCAAAAGCGCATGCGCCTGTAGTACCCACAGTTGCAACAACAAAAAATGGTGTCAGACCAGCATTTGCATCATTTTGCATTGCCTGTCGCAGTAAATCCACACGCATGCGTCCACGTTCATCAGCTTCAATTATGCGCAATTTAACAAGCGCCATTTTAGCTGCCTTCTCGACAGATGAGTGAGCCTCCTTACTGGCGTATGCTATTAGTTGTGGTAGAAAAACACTTTCATGTATCTCAGAGCACATGCCTTTCAATTTTTGTATTGCACGCGAACGTGCCGTAATCATACAGACGAGCGTGCATTCGGAAGCGGAACCCTGTAATGCGCCACCACCACGACTGCCGGGTAGATCGCTGATAAAAGCTTTGGGTAAACCGATCGCTTTGGCATACCAATCGAGTACGATTGTTTCCAGTTCTGTGGCGGCAGGGCAGGAAGCCTTTGAATAAAAAAAAAGAAACTTTAATAGTTTTCGTTCTTTGTAAAAGTAAAAACTTTAAACTTACCCATGAAAAACCTATTGAGCCTATCGCTGCACTTAACATATCACCCAAAATGGATGGGAATGAATTGCCGGAGGGAAAGTATGCAAAAAATTTTGGATGGTTCCAATGCACGACGCCAGGCATAACTTTTTCTTCGAAATCAGCTAATACGTCTTTGAAATTTTCTGCTTTTAGTGGTGCTTTTGCTGTTTGGTGAGAATGAAAAAAAAAAAATTAAAACTAATATAAATAAAATCCAAACATATGGCGATAAATAAATAAACAATTAGTTAATTTAGCAGATAACTGACATTGAGAGAAGCTAAATATTGTAGTAATTTAAATCTTTAACATGTAGGTAAACATTTCGTTGCAAACATAAATTAGGGTGTGTTATTTTTTGGCAATTTAATTTCCTTAGTCCATAAATAAAATATTGCGCGTCGAAAAAATTTTAATAGCTTATTTCAAGGTGAATTCAGTACCAGGAGGTGCTATCCCATCAGCTAATTGCTTCTTCTTGATAATCTCAAAGAAAATTTTCTCGAATTGGGTTGAATTCGCTTTGCTATCAACTTGCATAGACTCGCATTGCCTTAGTCTTCTCATTACCTAAATCAAAATAAGGTAATGACAGAGTGAATTTAACCAAACTCGCCGTACAGAAGAATGTCGAATCAATAGAAAATTTGAATTGATTTATTATTAAGAATTAATGAGCTTAACACGGGCTTGTAATAATTGAATATTCAATTATTATGTTTTTCTAAGAGAAACTGAGAAGAAAGAAAGAAACATTTACTGGCATATTGCGATGGTACCATTTTGAAAACCGCCACGAATTCATCATCAGGCAATTTCGTAATGTTTTCAAAGGTTTCACCGAGATTCGAACCGCGAACCACACGATGAAACTGCAGTTGCCTCAATGGCTAATTAAACAACCATACCCATATCCATATCCATCTCCAATGTGAGCGATTAATGGTGCCTTAACCTAAAAATCGTGAAAATTTCATAAAAGTGAAGAAAACGCAAAAAATTACAAAAATATTTCACAAAAAATAAGTCTCTTAGTCATAACGTATCCAAAACAATGAATAAAATCTACAAAAAGTTATTAAATTCACCAACTCAAATATTTTTATACTCAGTTGAGCAGAGCTCACAGAGTATATTAAGTTTGATTGGATAACGGTTGGTTGTACAGGTATAAAGGAATCGAGATAGATATAGACTTCCATATATCAAAATCATCAGGATCGAAAAAAATTTGATTGAGCCATGTCCGTCCGTCCGTCCGTCCGTTAACACGATAACTTCAGTAAATTTTGAGGTATCTTGATGAAATTTGGTATGTGGGTTCCTGAGCACTCATATCAGATCGCTATTTAAAATGAACGATATCGCACTCATGTCTTTTCGCCTTGGCTTAACAAATCTAATTATTTATTTGTTTTTTAATTATTAATTTTTATTGATGGTGTATTTTAACACAATTAAACAAAGACCAAAATTAAAAAAATTTAACAATATAAGTAATAAATAAAATTAATTGAAACAACGTTATATCAGAACGGACAAGGCGACAGCTATTTAAAAGGGGGTACCACGGGGTGGTGTCCTATCCCCGCTCTTGTTTAATTTCTACATATTAAAGCTCTCTTCCCTACCAGAAGAAATTACTATCATTCCCTACACCGACGACTGCACGATAACGGCAACTGCACTTGGCTCTCCAATAGGCAAATTAGTTTCTAGAAAACAGCTATCTCCCTAGTGTTCTGAAGTGTTTGCTTAATTTTCCCAAACCTGGACACCATAGCAAACAACTGCTTGATCCAGTCCCACCTCCAAAGAGGTTAATGGAAAATCTCCATAAGCACTGTGATGAAATCCGGCACCTGCCAACACAGCCGTTTGATCCAGACAAGCATAAGGAGGCCCTAGACAAAATCCACACAGAATTGGTAAACGCTTTGCCATGACGCGCCCGGAGAACCCCGTTATCAATATACACTATACCACTCTTGCAGAAGAAGAAAGCACACTACCAAAGGAGACACGTGTATTCCTGGCGCAACTTCGTTCTGGATAATGTAACAGTCTAAACTCGTACTTGTCCCAAATTTATTCAGACATATGGACGTAATTTATGTCCTGCTTGCGATTTCTTAGATATTGTAGGGATCACTTCACATCCCTTTTAAATGGAGACAGCGATGTTCCACAATCGATTATGACGGAATTATTGTCTCCCAGCCTATTATGACGAAGTCAGAATAGCAATAACCAGATTAAAAAACAGCAAGGTCGCGGACGCTGATGGATTGCCTGGAGCTATTCAAACATGGCGGCGAAATGTTGGTAAGGCGCATGCAGCAGCTTCTTTGCAAAATATGGTAGAACGAGTGCATGTCTGTCTGGAATCTTAGTGTTCTTTGCACAGCCCACAAGAAGGGGGATCCTGCAAACGTCCAGCTATCGTGGAATCAGCCTTCTTAGTATCGCATATAAGGTCCTGTCATGGGTATTGTGCGCAAAATTGAAGCCCACCGTGAATTGTCTGATTGATATCAGTGCCGCGGACCTGGTAAATCTACCATCAACCAGTTTTTTACTATGCGCCAAATCTTGGAAAAAAATCTCTTCGTTGATTGATGAGAGCGCCTTCGACAGCACGAAAATGAGCTGCCCATTCGCTGCTATATCTGAATTCGGTTCTCCTCAAAACTTAAACGGCTGTGCATAATGGCGTTGAGCAACACCATTACCTCAGTCAGAGTTGGGAAGGAGCTCTCATAGCTTTGAAATCCAGCGAAGAAGCACTCTTGCCAATAAAGGCTACTCTCGATTAGGTAAGCAATTGAAAAGTAAAGTCCTCTCTCGGTAAACGATCATGCTTTATAAGTCACTTATCGTACCCGTCCTGCTACATGGTGTAGACGCATGGGCTATGAGAGCATCAGGTAAGGCGGCTCTGGAAGTGTTCTGTAAACATCACACAAATAACGACCGGTGTCATCCTACGCCTACGTATCTCTGGTTGACAAAAACTGCGTACCACTTTCAGAAACTAAATTTGAATTATTTTTAATTACACATTTTTTAAATTTGAAATTTTTTCAAAATTTAAGTCTTGGAAGATTTGTCGATATTTCGATTCGATATCGAAAAGTGTGGAAATTTTTTTTTTAAATAATTCGATATAATTTAAAATTTTTTCGAAATGGGTTTCGAAATTCGAATTATTTTTGAATGACAGTTTGTAAATTTGTAACTTTTAAATTTAAATTTTTCGAAAATTTTGATATCGAAAAAGTTTCGAAATGAAAAAATGTTGGGATATAATTTGAAATTTTTTCGAAACTAAAAAGTTTTCGGAAATTTTTCGAAAATTGAAAATTTTTCATATAAAATATGTGCCATTTAAAAATAAATATAAGTAAATAAATAAATAAAATTTTATTTTTCAAATAAACTGTTCCTCAAAGATTTTTCAAATTTCGAAATGTTAAAAAACCTTAAAAACTTTTCTTCTTTAACAGGTTGGAACGTAATTTGTAAGTTATTACGAATGCAAATGTTTTATACGATTTTTACTTCCTATAAAAAAACATATATTGGACCACCTTAACATTTAATCGTATTCACCGCTATGTAGCGAGTGTTTGTTTTAAGAAAATGTTTACACCCCACAAATCAACTGTACGCTCGCGGCATAATTATATCTTTAATATTTCATTATACCTTTCATTAACATGAAATGGTATATTAACTTTGGTCCTATGTATCCATTAAGTATACCGAATTGATCAGGGCGACGAACTGAGTTGATATAGCCATGTCCGTCTGTCCGTCCGTCTGTCTGTTTGATCGCAAACTAGTCCCTCAAATTTTGAGATATCTCAATGAAATTTGGCACAAGGATGTATTTTTGTATTATATTAGACATTTGTCGGATCCGGTAGGATCGGACCACTATAACATATATCTCTTATACAACGGATCGTTCAGATAAGACGATTTTGGTCATTCCTGCGGCAATTTAGAAAGTATTAACGTGAAACTCAGTGATATATATTCTAATATATCTTAGAAGATATCCTGAAAAAATCACTTTGATCGGAGCTATATATAGTATATATCCCATACAACCGACCGTTCAGATAGAAAGATTTTTGGCAATTTCTCCCTTAATTTCCAATATAAAAACGTTAAACTTGGTGATATATTCTAATATATCAGAGATTTCCTGTAAAAATCATTTCGATCGGAGCTATATATAATATGTATCCCATACAACATATCGTTCAGATAAGGGGGTTTTTTGCCATTTTTTATTTTATATTTATCTTAAAAATCGTTTAGGTATGTACATCTGTTCACTATATATTTCTTATCTTATACATCCCATTATTTGGAGATTACGAACGGGATAAGATTATTGTTCAGCCCCATTCATGAAAGGTATGAAATCTTCGGCACAGCCGAAGACTTCCCGTCCTTAATTGTTTTCAATTAACACTTTCCCATTGTTGTTGTACACATATGTACATACTATATAAACATTGTACAATATAAGTCGATGAGCTAATTGAGCCGTTCGTTTATTAACAAAATTTGACTGGTACATGTGCACATATTTCAATATTTAGCAAACTACACGACCAAAAAATAAGTCGGTTTAAAATTTTTTTTACTGTCGATTTTCTCACACTAAAAATAACACCATGCTCTACAAAAAGACATTAGTAAAAAAACAACAGGTGTTGTACTTATTATTTTTTGACTGTGGAAGTGCTTTGAAACATCTGATCATTCTATAACTAAACAAAAATAAAGCGAAAACAGCTGTCAACATTTTAACACGTGGAGTGCGAGAAAGAGTTGACTTTATGACCATTGAGGAAAATCAGGAAGGTCATAATGTCAATATTATTGACATCGTAATCATATGAAATTTGACGTTGTGACAGTTTCATCAGTTGACTCTGTGGTCATTTGAAGTGGTCATACGGCTTTTAGCAAAGTTCTTTAGCTTCACGTAGCTAAGTTTATTGATTGAGATCTAAGCAAAGTGGTTAAACAGATGAGAGGGGGATACACTACTCTTACAACGGTCTTTGAATACCTGAGCAGCGAATGGCTGTTCGGGTTTGTTCATTCAGCTTTCGATTATATACCTATACTTCTAACCTTTCGCAGGAATGTCACCAGAAGATTGGTACCTCAAGAGGTAGCGAGTTTCGAGATATGAGTTTCTTTATATACTTTTTAACCAAAAACTCGAACCCGAAAAAATGTTCGCTTTTTATGCATAAGGCACACTGTCTGCTCTACTGGTATGACGCTCTTCGCCTTCCATTATCAATTTAATAACGTTCTGTGACATTAGTTGGGCACTGTCACTTCATATCCGGTAAAGAGTTGAACACATCCGTAATAGTTACTTAGCTTCTTATTTTGGAGTATTTTTCTTCGGTTACAAAAACAACAACAAAATGAGGGTGCATTCTTAGCGAGAATGTTCCATAACCAATAAGACTCAGAGCTTCTTCCGATAATGTTGCAGAAGCTTCTAAGTATCTTTGTGCTTATTTGAATTCCTTTTGTAAGATTATTAAATTATAATTTATTTAAGATAATTATCCTTATAGCTTGAGATAATTTTCGAGTCGTCTGGCTACATTGCAATGCCCCTCATAGCTCCCTCGAAGGATATCTCATGTTCTGCACCAGGAAGTGAACAGCCGTCGTAATCGTCTCCTTGCCATGCCATCTAATATCTTCACGTGCCCGTACCGGCTTGATGTCCAGATGTTGGTGATTTAGATTATATTGCTCTTCTGTTAGTGCTCAGTCCCAATTGCGGTTAAAAATCCGTGCGACTGAGAAGACATAGTCACATACCACGTTGTTCCTAAAAAACACGGCATTTACTAATTCAAAACCTTCCGCTTCTTCAGGTTGAGCTTATTAGGAGGAATATACTTTATACTGATGGAAAGTGCTTAGTCCTTAGGGAGAAGCCCGACTTACCGCGAGTAGCGTCTCTAAAACGAAGATCTTCACACATTAAAAAATAAAAATTTCCGAGCAAAAAGAAAAATATGGAAAAATAAAAATCATTTTTCTAGTGAAATAAAAAACTCGAATTATGACTTCTAATTTCCGAGCGAAAAACAAAAAACATACAAATATTTTCCGAGCGAAATAAAAATAATTATTTCCAACCGAAAAATTAAACTCAAAAATAATTTTTTAAAAGTAATTTTTATAATAAAACTTATAACTGTTACGACCTCTGGTTTTTGTATTTAAAACAATTAAATTCATGGCTTTTTGAAGTTTTTTGCAATATTTGTCTCATGTCTTTTTTTTGGAATAACCCACTCACAACGTACCGCCTACACATTCCAAATTCATAATTCACTTTTTAAAATTTCTCTTCAGCTAAAAATATTTTGTTTATCATTTGTTGTTGTCGTTGAAAATATCTTAACTTGCTTAAAATTACGCTGCAAATGTCACATGTTTTTTCCCCTTATTTTCTTGCATTGGTAATTTTGCTTTCAGTCTATGCTCTGCCATTTTTATTATTTGTTAATAGAGATGTGTGATTTTCATCACATTGTTTTCTTTTCCCGATCTCACTACTTCACTAATGACAGGCTTGATTGCTAATAAATTGGCTTGTTTGCGAAACAAGCTGGAAATGAGCCAACTATTATGCAAAGGGGGAGCGTGACAAAGATTGGGATTTCATAAAACGGTGGAATAACGATATAATTTTTTGCAAGTAGAAATTTTTTTTCGTTATTTCGCAATTAAATGGAAAATATTGTATCTAAGTGAGCGGATTTTGCGAATTCCTAATTAAATATGCGGACGCGTGATATAAGCTCAACGGTCCTAATGTCAATTGACCTTAAGACTGCTTCAAAGGGCCACAAAGTCAGCTGTGACCACTTTGCGCTTTCAATGTCAATTGACCTTACGACTACTATTTTTGAGCGTTCTTTAAAAGTTTTCTTTTATTTTTTTAGTGAAAGTTAACGGAGTTGCGGAATTTGAATTACTTTTTTAAGTAAAAATATTTTTAAGGTTTTTGTTTTTTTTTTTTTTGTTAAAAGTTTATTTTTATTTTTTAATTAAAAAATTTTTCGCCTTGATTGTTGAAACTACCAAAAAACTTAAGCTTTCCAGACAAAAAATTAAACATATGTTTAATTTTCTTTTATTTTTTCAGTGGAAGTTAATGAAGTTGCGGAATTTGAATTCCTTTTTTAAGTAAAAATATTTTTAATGTTTTTGGTTTTATTTTTTAATTAAACAAATTTTCGTTTTGATTGTTGAAACTACAAAAAACCTTAAGCTTTCCAGACAAAAAATTAAACATATTTTTAATGAATTTAAAATAAACAAGTAAGGAAGGCTAAGTTCGGGTGTAACCGAACATTACATACTCAGTTGAGAGCTATAGAGACAAAATAAGGAAAATCACCATGTAGGAAAATGAACCGAGGGAAATCCTGGAATGTGTTTGTATGACATGTGTATCAAATGGAAGGTATTAAAGAGTATTTTATGAGGGAGTGGGCCATAGTTCTATGGATGGACGCCATTTAGGGATATCGCCATAAAGGTGGACCAGGGCTGACTCTAGAATTTGTTTGTACGATATGGGTATCAAATTAAAGGTGTTACTGAGCATTTTAAGAGGGAGTGGGCATTAGGTCTATAGGTGGACGCCTTTTTGAGATATCGCAATTAGGGTGGGCCAGGGGTGACTCTAGAATGTTTGTACGATATGGGTATCAAACGAAAGGTGTTACTGAGCATTTTAAGAGGGAGTGGGCATTAGGTCTATAGGTGGACGCCTTTTCGAGATATCGTCATTAAGGTGGGCCAGGGGTGACTCTAGAATGTGTTTGTACGATATGGGTATCAAACGAAAGGTGTTATTGAGCATTTCAAGAGGGAGTGGGCATTAGGTCTATAGGTGGGCGCCTTTTCGAGATATCGCCATTAGGGTGGGCCAGGGGTGACTCTAGAATGTTTGTACGATATGGGTATCAAACGAAAGGTGTTACTGAGCATTTTAAGAGGGAGTGGGCATTAGGTCTATAGGTGGACGCCTTTTCGAGATATCGTCATTAAGGTGGGCCAGGGGTGACTCTAGAATGTGTTTGTACGATATGGGTATCAAACGAAAGGTGTTACTAAGCATTTTAAGAGGGAGTGGGCATTAGATATATAGGTGGACGCCTTTTCAAGATATCGCCATAAAGATGGACCAGGGGTGACTCTAGAATGTGTTTGTACGATATGGGTATCAAACGAAAGGTGTTACTGAGCATTTTAAGAGGGAGTGGGCATTAGGTCTATAGGTGGACGCCTTTTCGAGATATCGCCATTAGGGTGGGCCAGGGGTGACTCTAGAATGTTTGTACGATATGGGTATCAAACGAAAGGTGTTACTGAGCATTTTAAGAGGGAGTGAGCATTAGGTCTATAGGTGGACGCCTTTTCGAGATATCGCCATTAGGGTGGGCCAGGGGTGACTCTAGAATGTTTGTACGATATGGGTATCAAACGACAGGTGTTACTGAGCATTTTAAGAGGGAGTGGGCATTAGGTCTATAGGTGGACGCCTTTTCAAGATATCGCCATTAGGGTGGGCCAGGGTGACTCTAGAATGTGTTTGTACGATATGGGTATCAAATGAAAGGTGGTAATGAGTATTTTAAAAGGGAGTAATCCTTAGTTCTATAGGTGGACGCCTTTTCGAGATATCGCCATAAAGGTGGACCAAGGATGACTCTAGAATGTTTGTACGATATGGGTATCAAACGAAAGGTGTTACTGAGCATTTTAAGAGGGAGTGGGCATTAGGTCTATAGGTGGACGCCTTTTCGAGATATCGCCATTAGGGTGGGCCAGGGGTGACTATAGAATGTTTGTACGATATGGGTATCAAACGAAAGGTGTTACTGAGCATTTTAAGAGGGAGTGAGCATTAGGTCTATAGGTGGACGCCTTTTCGAGATATCGCCATTAGGGTTGGCCATGGGTGACTCTAGAATGTTTGTACGATATGGGTATCAAACGAAAGGTGTTACTGAGCATTTTAAGAGGGAGTGGGCATTAGGTCTATAGGTGGACGCCTTTTCGAGATATCGCCATTAGGGTGGGCCAGGTATGACTCTAGAATGTTTGTACGATATGGGTATCAAAAGGAAGGTGTTACTGAGCATTTTAAGAGGGAGTGGGCATTAGATCTATAGGTGGACGCCTTTTCAAGATATCGCCATAAAGGTGGACCAAGGGTGACTCTAGAATGTTTGTACGATATGGGTATCAAACGAAAGGTGTTACTGAGCATTTTAAGAGGGAGTGGGCATTAGGTCTATAGGTGGACGCCTTTTCGAGATATCGCCATTAGGGTGGGCCAGGGGTGACTATAGAATGTTTGTACGATATGGGTATCAAACGAAAGGTGTTACTGAGCATTTTAAGAGGGAGTGGGCATTAGGTCTATAGGTGGACGCCTTTTCGAGATTTCGCCATTAGGGTTGGCCATGGGTGACTCTAGAATGTTTGTACGATATGGGTATCAAACGAAAGGTGTTACTGAGCACTTTAAGAGGGAGTGGGCATTAGGTCTATAGGTGGACGCCTTTTCGAGATATCGCCATTAGGGTGGGCCAGGGGTGACTATAGAATGTTTGTACGATATGGGTATCAAACGAAAGGTGTTACTGAGCATTTTAAGAGGGAGTGGGCATTAGGTCTATAGGTGGACGCCTTTTCGAGATATCGCCATTAGGGTTGGCCATGGGTGACTCTAGAATGTTTGTACGATATGGGTATCAAACGGAAGGTGTTACTGAGCATTTTAAGAGGGAGTGGGCATTAGGTCTATAGGTGGACGCCTTTTCGAGATATCGCCATTAGGGTGGGCCAGGGATGACTCTAGAATGTTTGTACGATATGGGTATCAAAAGGAAGGTGTTATTGAGCATTTTAAGAGGGAGTGGGCATTAGGTCTATAGGTGGACACCTTTTCGAGATATCGCCATTAGGGTGGGCCAGGGGTGACTCTAGAATGTGTTTGTACGATATGGATATCAAATTAAAGGTATTAATGAGGGTTTTAAAAGCGAGTGGTCCTTAGATGTATATGTGAAGGCGTTTTCGCGATATCGACCAAAATGTGGACCAGGTGATCCAGAAAATCATCTGTCGGGTACTGCTAATTTATTTATATATGCAATACCACTAACAGTATTCCTGCCAAGATTCCAAGGGCTGTTGATTCGCCTTGTAGAACTTTTTTATTTTCTTCTTCTTAATATGGTAGGTGTCACACCCATTTTACAAAGTTTTTTCCAAAGTTATATTTTGCGTCAATAAACCAATCCCATTACCATGTTTCATCCCTTTTTTCGTATTTGGTATAGAATTATGACTTTTTTTTAATTTTTCTAATTTTCGATATCGGTAAAGTGGGCGTGGTTATGGATTTCGGCCATTTTTTATACCAAGATAAAGTGAGTTCAGATAAGTACGTGGACTAAGTTTAGT